>NW_023601754.1:8437329-8489298 GCF_014898055.3 Talpa occidentalis
AATATTTTAATGCAGTTTTGCTTTTTTTTTTAAAGATTTATTTATTTATTTATACAAGCACTGGGTACAGTCAGAAGCGCGGGAGGGTGAGAGAACTCACCAGAGCCAGAGCCGGGAGCAGAACAGGCGGGCCAATGAAATACACTGCTGAGGGGAGCAGCAGGCACGGCAGGAGAGGTCTGTCGCGCCATGTGGGACCCTCACCAGCGGCTGGGGATCGAACCGGCACTGCAGAGGCTGCAGGCAGCTTCGCAGCCCAGAGCTCAACTGCTGCGCCACAAGGGGAGGTCCTTTACTTTTTTTTAATTTAATCTGCTTTCTCTTTTTTTTTCAGTTTAATGATTTACTTTCCCCCCTGCCACTATCCCTTACACCCCTTTAACTTTTTCTCCCTCTCCTTTCTCTCTTAACCTCAAAACCTAGCTTTGGTTATTAATGACCACTAATTACTGAAAGTATTTTACTGTCAAATCATACACTGTGTAAATGTTCAATATTTGTCTTTGTTATTCCGATTTGCTTTACTACACATAATTTCCTCAAGCTCTTTCTATTTTGCTACAAATGGCAGCATTTACATCTTTCTTTGCAGCTAAATAGTATCCCAGTTTCTAAAATTTTGTCATTGAGCAAAGAACAATCCTATTTTATTCTGCTTGCTTTTCAAAGCCTTGTATCTAACCTGGCAGATTCTGTGAGGACAGGAGGCTTCAGTGTCATTTATTCATCTTTTGGCCCCTTTTTCCCAGCACCTTCCTTTCTCACAGGGACAGTGTTCCTCCAGGCCTGCTCCACTGTCTGGAGGAGTTGTCTTCATCTGGGGAATTCTTTTGGCCCCTGAATTGAGCTTCTGTTCTGAATTGAGTTTCCTGCATCTCATGAGAAAGGCTGCATGAAACTTAATTTTTTTGAAAGCTTGTACATATCTGAAGATGCCTTTTTCCCCCTAATCCTCATACTTGAGTTGTTAAAAATGACAAAAAGTTGGTTTCTAAATAGGAAATAATTTTCCATCAGAATTCTGAATGTTCTGACCCTGAGTTGCGGTTGAGAAGAAGGATGGTATTCTTGATTCCTGATCTATGTTACCTGCCCTGTTTATTTCTTCTGGACACTTCTGACATGTCCTCTAGTCATTTCAAAATTCTATCAGGATGTGCCTTGGGGTGGGTCTGCTTTCATTGCCTGGGTTGGGCAAATGCTAGATCCTTCAGGTCTGACAATTTCCTTTTCTTCTTTTTTTGATAATTTCCTATCTTTTTTTTTTTTTTTGGTCTTTCTTGAGGAATTAATCTACTTTTCTTACTTCCAACGTTATCTTATTGTTAACAGGGACTGAATATTTTACTTTTCTGCTATCAAAACATAATTTCAAAAAGCTCTTGGTTTTTCTTGTTTTCTGAACCTCCTGTCTCATGGTCTCCTGCTCTTGCATAAATGCCATGTTTGTTCCCAAATCTTTGAGGATATGAATTATAATTTGATTTTACTTTTACAAATTTTGTTGTTGTTGTTGTTGTTTTCCCAGCTCCCTCTATTGTTTTCACCAAGTCCTTTTCTCTCCATCTGCTTGGTCCTTGGCTGTTCACTGGTATTTAAGTCAATGGCTGAAACACTGGCTGGAAGTTCTGTGTACCCAGGTGGGGGCCAGCTGACTAGTGGCTTCACTCAGCTGTCTCACTAGAAGATTCCCAAATATCACAATCTGTAGTTCTCTTTTCTTCAACTGGTGAATTTTCCCAGCAAAAAAAAATTCTCCAATCGTTAGCCTGGGGACAGCATCCCTGCTTAATCCCTTTTTCTGAGCTCCATCCCAGTCTTCAGCTAATGTCTGCCAGGCTGGTTCTGTTCTCAAAGGATCTTCTCAGGCCAACAGCAGTCATGTGGCTGTGTATGCGTGGGTGGGTGGAGCGGGGGACTGGGGAATGGAAGGAGGAAATGAGTGTGCATACACAGTGGCAGAAGAATGAGAATGATGGTTGACTACAACCCAAGAATCTGACTGCTCCCTGCACAAATTTTAAACTGAACTGTCTCATCTCACTCTCTCTCTCTCTCTCTCTCTCTCTCTCTCTCTCTCACACACACACACACACACACACACACATACACACATACACACAACACTGCGCATCTCCAACCGCTGATGTTTTTCAGGGCTCCATGGAGGAGGCTGCCTGGCTTCCTGATGGACACCTCACTGTAGCCTGAGATTTCAGCTTTCTCAATTCTACAATTTACCTATCAGCAACTAAGCTTTGTTTAACAGCTCCCATATGCCATTTCTCCTCTTTTATTCCTTAACCACTGAGGGTTTGTACTTTATACCTTTGTTGCCACCTAGGTGGGTTTTCAGGAAGGAATGGAAACAAAGACATGTTCAGTGCACATGTTTAACTAGGAGTTCTCTGCACTAGTGAATTTCACACTTCTAAGTCACATGACCCCGCCCTTGATTTCAGATGAAATCTGACACAGAATTGCAATACATTAAAACAGAGCTGTGTCTGGAAGTCCAGCCAGCCTTTCACACTCCTTGGATTAAGCAGGCACCTACACTACCCTCAGGGTTGTGCTGGACTCCCTCTGCACATCCTTTTCCCCATAAACCTTCCCTTCCAGCAAGGCTGCTCTATATATCATTCCCTAAACACATCCTTTACATTCCCATGGGAATGAGGTGCCTCCACTGTTCCTCCAACCTAGATTGGAGGTACTATCCTTTTCTTACTCCAGTCCAGCCCTTCCTGAGGACCCAGTTTGAGTTGCCTCCCTCCATAGGCCTTCCTGGCCCTGTGCTCAGTGGCGATCACTCTCAATGCTCAGTTCTGGTCTGAGCACTCCCAAAGAGACACTTAAGAGCAGATTAGCGCATTCCCCCTTAGCTACCTGGTCCAATGTGTTTTGCTCCTAGAAAAGATAAGTTCTTGTACAAATGTCCTAAGAATCTGACAGAAGAGGTGGTAGTGATTAAGTGAATTCTGTGGCTCCATCTTCCTCCCTGATGACTAGGCCTGCTGAGATCAAGGCTCCAGGTGGAACTTCAAGACTGCTCTCACCATGGATGGGAGCTCCTCCCCTTAAAAGCAATAAATGCTTTTAAGTAGCCAATCTTTTTGACATAGTTGAAGAAAGAGCCAGGGGTTCCTGCCTTGAACTCAGGAAGAACTAGTGGGGTGCAGAGCTGAGCCACCTCTCAGGAAAACATTAAAATATCCTTAAAATAAGGAAACTGGATCTAATGTCCCAGCTCAATATTTAAGAAAAGTAAATTCTGGGCATCCTTAGAAGATGCCATTAAATCTTTTCACATTCTATCTGAATGTTCACTAAGTCCAGGCCAACCCAGCCTAGAGGTTAAAGAGGTTAAGAGGCAGCAGCCTTACAGAGTTACTGAAGCTTCCAATACACATGCTATGTACACCCAGAATACAAGTGTGCAACACACACTATGCTAAACATCAACGATTAATCATGAGATACCCAGGTATTTGATGATACAGTAAGGAAATGCTGTTAACAATGTGATGGTTTTAGGGCCTCCCTGGTGGCACAGGGGTTAAGACGCAACCTATGAAGCAATCCGCAGCCACTGCAGCACAAGTTCAATTCCTGGCATGCCAGGGAGAAACCCACATGGCGGGACAGACCTCTCCTGTCTCGCCAGCTGCTCCCCTCAGCAGTGTACTTCGGTCCGTCTGCCTGTTCTGTTTCCCGCTCTGTCTCTGGTGGGTCCTCTCACCCCCCACATCTCTGGCCTGTACCCCAGCTCTTGTATAAAAATAAATAAATCTTAAAAAAAAAAAAACAATGTGATGGTTTTATTTTCAGTAAGAGAACATTTTTCTTAGAAATATATGCCCAAACATGAATAAAATGAGATGATGTCTGGGATTTGCCTCAAAGTAATCTAGGTTGGAGTGGGAGAGGGTTGGGCAAGAACTCTAATCAGAGTTTGGCAAATTATTTTCTACAAAATAAATATTTTAGGTGTTGTAGGTCACAGAGTCTCTTTCACGATTGCTTGACTGCCATGGAGCATGAAAGCAGCCATGGTCAATAAGTAAACAAATGAGTGTGGCTGTGTCCCAATAAAACTTTAATTTACAAAACCTGGATTTTATCTGCAGGATTTTATCTGCTAAGCCCTGACAGAGATGAAACCAGATTGGCCAGAAGCTGATAATTATTAAAGCTAAGTTTTGGGTGTATGGGTATTTTCTCTACTTTGTACATATTTGAAAATTTCCATAATAATATAAATATTCCCATAATTTCCAAATGTTTAATTTTTCTCTAAGAATCCAGGGTTTAACTTTGGTAAACTTCCTGGATTTAAAGTCAAAGTAGAGAACAGAGTGAAGAGTAATGATGACAGATTATGAGTTTCATTTCCAGAAGAACAAAGGGAAAAAGGAAAATGCAGTATTTTACTGAAAAACTGAAACTAAGAGCAGCCCATTCATGGAAATTTGTAGGCCAAGAAGGTTAGGTGGTATTTGCCTGGCATACACCTGACATCTGAACGGAACAGAGCACAGGGGTTCTCCTGATACTCACCACCCTCTGACGCCCTTTCCCTCCACAAGTTTAGAAGGCAGAAGTGTTCACATTTTATGCAGGGCTTCATGGCTGCTTAGTGGGAGGTGATTCTTTCCTGAGAGCAGGATACATTTTCTTTTGAAAGTGCTCAGTGACTGGGATACACATGTGGAAAGAACTTTCTGTCCCTGGCAGACAGGGAAACAAACCCCTTCTCCTTGAACTTGGACATTCTTCCCTCACTTGGAAACCTTACTCATCCTCTGGGTTTGGAGATCTTAGCTGCAGTCTCACCAGGCCCAGCTGAACAAGAAGCACACGACCTTCTGCAACTGTTAAGACACAGGGTGCTGTGAAATACATCAACACCCATTCTCTCTTGGCTTCCTCATGCCCTTCCCCCCACCGAAGATGTTGTAAAAATCCTCGTATGTTCTAAGAAATGAGAACAGAATTAAGGGAAGCAAATAGGAAAACCAATAATGTGACCCAAGATAAATACCACTGTTCTTTTCTGTCTCTGCAGAAATAGGCTGAAACCTGCCCTCACGGGATTTTTCTGTAGATAAAATGACTGCAGGCACCGAGACCCCAGCAGGTCATAAGGTTTGCCCAGTCTCTGTTCCTCCAGTACCTAAGAGCCAAGGTCGCTCTGAATTCCACTTCATAAACTCCTGGCGATCTGTCAAGGCCAATACAAAGCATGTGGAAAGAAGGGGGAAAAGCAAAGTGGGAAGAAAAAAGAAGGAAAGCATTGGGGTGAGAAAGGAGGAAACAGAATAAAGCCATGGCCATGGCAGCACATGGTGGAGAGGTCTTACCCTGGAGGAAGAGGCCGCTCCCAGGTGGTGGTCTTGGTGTTGTGGTCAACATAATAGACACGCCCGTTGGGCAGCTCTCGCTGCTCCCATCTGAAAAATAAAGTCAAGCAGCTCATGAGATACACAGCGAAAAGGACCAAATCCATGTTAGAAGGGAGTCCTCCACTAACGATGTGGCTAGTTTTAGAGGAAACAGGAAAGATGACATGCGAGATCAACCCAAGAGTTCAAACAGCTCTGTGCTGTCACTGATGGTAGGTCCCAAGAGGGCTCCTTGAGAAAAATATAATAGCTCCCACTTTGTGGCCTCAATGTATTAGGATATGCCAAAGATCGTGCTTTGACCCATATAACTCTACCATGGATTTTTCTAAATCAGTGTTTCCTGGCCACTTCAGGGTCAAAGGTCCCTTTAGGAATGTGATGAAAGCTGAGGGCTGTTTCCTTTCAAGATGTCCTGACCCACAAAAATTTGAGGGCAATTTCTGGGTTTTCATGGTCCTTTCTAAAGTTCATCTATGGACCCTTCAGCCTTTTTAGCCAGCATTACCTTATAAGGTCACAAATTATATGACTAACCCTGTTCTCCTGGCACCATATATACTCATGATCACATTTATTTTTAAAATATAGGATTTTTCACAGAGGATCTTTAAAAGAGGCCTAGGTGAACCAAGAAATACAGCATACTATTTGTGTATTGACTGCGTTACTCAGGTCAGGTCTGTGTCTAAGTTAACATGAGATCGGGGTGCAAAGGGTGGCTCATCTATGCCAACGGAAGAACAGCCAGGTAGATGATCCAAAGAGATAGTCCACAAGCAAAATCACTACAAAATACAGTCATGGACCACCCATCCTCCCACTCCTCTCATTCCACACTCAGTGCAGCCTGACAATAACTCCACTTCCTTGGAATACAATAACCTACCTATCTATCTATCCATCCATCCATCCATCCACTCTATCTATAGATACATGAAGATGTAAAGATTTATATTTACATAATGCTTAGCAGTTTATGAAAGATCTTAATGGTCTTGTGAGCCTTTATGTTTTGCATTAATTTTATTTACTTCTACTTTTGGTACTGCCTTGTGGAAGATGACCTTTTCTGGAAAGCTAGCATAGTGAGTTCTGCTGAAACACTTGCTTTGAAAACACATATTTGTTCCAATGTGACTGATGCAAGAAGGACAACATAAGCGCAGCGTGAATTTTATGATTGCTTATGCATGATTTTGTCTTAGAGAAACACAGATGGATGCAGAAAATTTCCCAGAGCTGAACCCAGTTACATAGGTATATGCAAAATCCACATGCAACTACCAGCTACCTCAGTTTGCAATGTGATACAATACACACGTGCACATCAGGTGTTACATCTCCCATCCAATTTCAGATGACATGCCTTTCACCACTTTGCCAAAAGACTCACAAGTTCCAACCCTTCCAACACCTGCTTCACCAAGCAAACTTCAGGTCTTCTGTGGAAATGCAGCATGTGTATGGTAGGGTTGGGTATTTCTTAACCACTTAACATATAAAGCTGTGCTACCATCAGTATTAGATTCCTATGTTTTGGTATGTCACTGACAATTCTCTTTGGGTTTTGCCCTAACCCATTTCCCTCCCATAAGCCTTTGGTTTTTACTGCATGATTTTGTACAACTGGTGATTGTTAGGAACATGTTATAGCAGAGTTGATTTTATGGAAATAAATGTCCTAGTTTCTAATATTAAGCCTGATGTGTTTACTCTGACAGACATTAGCTTTATTTAATACCATTTCTGATTTAAACAGCAATGGCTGGGCCGCCCTGGTGGCGCAGGGGTTAAGGACAGCGCTATCAAGCTACTGCCAGCCACTACAGCACCAGTTCGATCCCCGTTGGCCAGGGAGCAACCCATATGGCGCAGCAGACCTCTCCTGTCTCATCAGTTGCTCCCCTCAGCAGTGAATTTCAGTACATCTACCTGTTCTGCTCCCCACTCTCTCTGGTGAATCTCCTCACCACCACCCCCACCTCTGGCTTTTCACCCCAGTTTCTGTATGCATAAATAAATCATTAAAAAAAAATAAACAGTGATGTCTGATCTGCACTGATCAACCCCTTAGAAGCTAGTCAGATACAGACATACACAGGTTAAGGCCAGGAAATAAAAGAGAGGCAGCCTCACCCACTGAGCATCTACAGTGAGCTACTGGCTCTTGTTTATACCATGCAGCCTTGCCTCCATCCTTTAAGGTGGGAAACACCATCACTGTGGAGTTCTGAGGTTCAGAGAAGATAAGCAACTCTTCTGTGGCATTCAAACACAGCTCTGACTCCCTAGCTCATGAGTTTTACCACACCATCCTGAAAACAGGTGAACTGTAATTTACAGGGAACTTACTACACAGCAGATGAGGTGCCAGGTGCCTTCCCAATCCCCATCTCAAGGTACACACCTTTCCCTGGCACTTGGAGTCCAGGAAGGGGATCTCTGGATCATCACTGGGGAGGAATCATTATGGGTCCATGGTGTTGATTTCCTGCCTCCATTTCAATCACAACCCTCTGCTCAGACACGAACTGCCAGAAGAGGTTGCTCATTTTGCACCACTGGAATGAGTGAGGGCCAATAGTTCCCCATTCTCTTTCCCCAAAGGGGATGGTTCCAGGGCCAGAGAGTTACAAACACCATTAAAATGTGCTCAAGAACATTCTCTTTCCCAGATATTTCCTGGAGAATTCTGCTACATAATATGGACACTGGTGATATGACTCAGGTATCCTCATTCCTCCTGCTACAAAAAGGAAGATTCTTACACTTGACACAGTATTTTATGAAGAAGGAAAAGTCTTTTGACAATAATGGTCAGATGACAATGCATCCTGGATAGTGAAAGATCCCTCGGAATGCCCCTCAGAAGGAAAGACCAACGAGTAACAAATACGCTGACACAGCAGGTGTCCATCAGCCTGTGGAGATCTGGCTGGGACCTTTTGGTAAAAAGGACAGACTACCATGCGGGGGCCTTATGCAGCTTACCATAAAATGAGTGAGGCTGTCTCTTTTACAAAGGCAAAATATTGGCTGTAACAATTCAAGACAAAAGACAGTGTTTTTCCTTATTCCAAAAATGCTTTTGTTAAAACTTAAACCTGATAGTCTCTACTTTTGACTTCTTTTTTATATTTCATTTGAGGCAAAGAGGACACTTGGGTTTTATTATACTTAGGCTTCTATTTTAATTTGAAGATGGGCTAATACTTAAGATTCTATGCAATATGCCTTTAATTGACACAGTGGTATTCCCACCCACTGCTAGAAAGAAAATCGACGTGAAGTCCACTTCACATATATTCAAGAGTTACAGTGTACAAGCTCTTTCCAAGCCTAGACAAGGTCTATCTATCCCATCTTTGATCCCAGCTGATCCTAGAAATGAAAGTCTCTCTTTCAGGGACTTTTATTGTCTGGCCAATCTCAATGTCCTACGAACCCTCTCAATTGCTTAGCTAGAAAAACAGTTACCAGAGGATCAAGACCTTTCTTCTATTACCTTTTTTTTGATATCTACATTTTTTCCTTTTATAATTGGACTCCTGCTCGGATTAAATGTCCATGTGGGTCCTCCCTGATCCATGACCTGGCCTAGCTGCTTTTCTTAGAGAACTCTCAACTCCTCCCTTACCGGCACGGCTCCTCAGAATTCATACAAATCTCTTCCCTTCATTCATGCCCCACAGTTGGTCAATTCTATCGTCAAACGAGCCTCCTGATCCTCATTTCTCCTCAGTAACCCACATAGATTAAGCTTTCCGACTGTCTTGGTTTGGTCTCCCCATGCCAAGAAAGTGATACTGGCATCGACCTTTCATCAGCACATCCCTGTCAGGGGTTAGGTTTCTGTCCCTTATAAGCATCTTCTTCATGCTGAGATGAAAAGGCTTTTCAATCAAACTACCCATGGGTCTCAATACTGCATCCCGGCCACGTGGGTCATATCCTCTCCCACTGAATAGCTCTCTTTGAAGTGCTCAGAAACAGTGTTCAAAGCATCAAGCTTGATTCAGGGCCCTTCCCAACACATTGCTCCTTGGCCTTCAAGGAGTAACATTCAATTGGACCGTGGACCATACAGGGTCTTTGTGTTTGAAAGTACTTGAAAAGTAGTCTCCAATTTCAATTAATCTCAGGTACTTTTTCTTTGAAACTTAAATCACCTCCTCTAAGGGCTTTAACAGGTCTCAATGTAGTTGTGTATCTTCCACATCCACACCCCAATTCTCCCACAATCACAGCGTAAAGACTAAAAATCTCAATCCCTTTATTAGGGTGACATCCAACCACTTCTTTCCTATGTTATCTGAGAGAAAATAGTCTCATTACCTAAGGCACATTTTCTTGTGGGAGGTTTCCTAAAAGGTCATCAGGAAATTAATTCTCAATGACCCGCCACTACAGTATGTTTTCAACCCTTCTGATTAACATACTTCTTGGTCAGACTCCCCGATGTTTGGATAGAATCACAGAATCAGCAAAAGCAGGATTAAGTAGGAAAGCAGTAAAGCTGGGTGAGGAATTTAGGTTAGTATCAGAGACATGTAAGTAGTCCTTACAAATGTACCTATCAATGTGCTCAAAAGTCCTCTCTTCAAAGTGCATTATTAATGTGTTAATTTACTCCCTTTTATTAATGTAGGCACTGAGCACTAGGAAAGCTGATTCTCATTCAAAACATCCTCTTCTCCATTATCAAAGTCACACCAAAAACCTTATGCACCCCAAAGACAAGGTATCTTTGCAGGTTTAGCTAGAAAAAAGCAAAGCTTGAGAAAAATACACTGAAAGTATTCCACTGTTTCTGCAGAAGTTCAGTTCCCCACAGATGACAGTTACCTAGAATTCCCAGCCTCTTGTTTTATGCTCCTATGAAAAAATGACTCTGACCCAAATCTTATTCCCAAAGCTCTGAGTAAACCTTTAGATTTACCCTCCTGTGTAGGAATGTTTTCAGACCGTCTTATGAGTCTTTCCACGGTGGAACGCATCACCAAAAGTCAGTAGGACCTTTGCAAACTGGGTAGGAAATGTCTTATAGCTCATCCATTCCCCACCCCTCACAACCTTTCTTGAAATACTGAGCTTTCCTTTAAATCTTAGTGTATAACCCCTTCTTAAAACTATCAGCAATCAGAACTTCATGCCCTTTAAACACAGGATGGGTGAAGATTTTAGCTTAGTAACAGATACATTTAAGTGGTACCTAGCAAGGCTCTTGAACTAAGTCTGTTTTGCTTTTCTTTCCACCATTTCATTTCCTTTGCCTTGAAAAGCATCAATTGTTCAATCAGGTTGGTGTTTGCTGTTTTCCTTTTCCTATCCTTTTTTTTTCTTATTAAAAAAATACTAAAACATTTTTAGGGCAACTGAAAATAAAAACCATTTAACTAGCCATGCAACAGACACATCTCACACCGTCTCCAATGGTCAAGTCCTATGCTACATGCGGGGGATACAAAAGATGGACACAGTAATCCCTTGGGGAGCTCTCCAGAAGATGTCCTAAAAAAAAGAATTCAGGGCCTCCCCGGTGGCGCAGTGGTTGAGCGCTGGCTTGCGAAGCTGCCCGCGGCCTCTGTGGCGCCGGTTCGATCCCCAGCTGCTCCCCGGCCACAGGAGGAGGGTCCCACATGGCGCGCAGACCTCTCCTGCCGCCCGCTGCTCCCCTCAGCAGTGTACTTCGGTCCTTCTGCCTGCTCTGCTCCCTGCTCTGGCTCTGGTGAATTCTCTCACCCTCCCGCATTTCTGACTGTGCCCAGTGCATGTATAAACAAAACAAACAAATAAATAAATAAATAAAACATGCCTCTATTAAAAAAAAAAAAGTTAAAAAAAAAAAGAATTCAGAACCACACATGAATATATACATACAGGTAACCTCTGACAAGAGTAAAATCTTTGGAAATAAAGCTTTGATTCTAAGGTGAGGAAGAGATAGCTGGAAACATGTACTACTTGACATTTAAGCAAGCACGTAAGAATCCTTACAGAGTCAAGAACTAAACCATATTCAGAGGGAAAAAAAAAAAAAAAAAAAAAGGTACAGAGTCTCCCGGAATAATCCTTTAAGCCAGAGCTACTCAAATTATTGTCCCATAGCCCAAAATGTTAATTACTCACCAGAGACCAGAGAAGTATAGAAGGGTCCTAAGAAACTTTTGGGGCCAATGTGACATTGCCACAACATCCAAACATGTGATTAATAGACTCATCTTATTGAACAGAGTAGAGAACCGAAGTAAGGCTACGTAACAAATTGAATTTAAAACATTTAAAGAGAAATTAAAACAGAGAAAAAGCACTGACTCTTCATGGAGAGTTTGAGAAGCTTAGTTTTTAAATGCCCTGGGCAAGGATCTTTGGCTGGTGCCAAAATTGAGTTTGGAATGAGATTTGATGGCAGCGGCTGGTTTATAGCTTAGCAGAGAAGCTCCAAATTCCAATGTCTCTGAAAGTCTCCTCAAACAACACACCAAAGAGCTCTTCTTACCAGGTTGTCATCCTTGAAAGTATCTTAAGGATCACCTGGAGAACGGGCCTCTGGATCCCCGTGATTGGGAGTGGGGGTAAGGGAGATGGAAACTCCGAAAGGTCTAGAAGACACCCCTCCTCCACTAGTTTTAGTGTGAGGCAGGAATGGGACAGAGCCGCCAATGACTGCGGCAGAAAAGAGATGGTGTGAAATGGCAGCGCTGAGGCAAGTCGGCAGTCTCGGCACAAGGGCCTCCCTTATGTAAGAAACCACAGCAGAGTGTGGGCTGCCAGGGCAAAATAATGTGCCTCTGTGTGCGCGGGCTGGAGAGCACTGCAGCGCCTGGGCCGGGCTTACAGTTTATCTAAGCCATGTACACATGGTCTGTTAATGAGCAACTGGTCCCCAAAGCGGGCCCAAGGCTGATAAAAACCAGATGTGGGGCCGGCCAATCAAAGTAGCCTCAATCCCCCATACCCTCGGCCTGGATCGCTATCTCACCAGGCCTCCTGAGCCTTCCCAGGTCCCTCATCTTTAATGGACGTTTGCAACCTAAAAATGCCACAACCTTCCAGTTGGCTTCTTGTGCGCTAGTTAAAGGGTACAGAAAGCAGGAGGGTTTACAGAGGATGAAGGGTGAGATGGGTCCTATTTGGATTTATACAGCCCAGCTTTGGGGGAATCTTTGGTCCTAAAAGTATACAGATGTGTGTGTTCCCCTTAACCAGAGTCCCAATGGCTGCATATTTCAGAAAGGCAAAGTAGCAACCTGAAAAACGGGCCCTTGGGAGCTCTAAGCAAACCTAGCTTCATTGCTCCGTAGAGAAGACTGAGGAGTGGAGAAGCTGAAGTTGCAAAGAGACCAAGTCAGGTGGGGGTCTTGAAAAGGAAACCCAGGGTGACTCAGAAATACCTTCTCAGAAGAGACTTGGTCCACAGGTCTCCCCATGCATGAGGACCCCTAGGGAGCTGGGAATCATATTCCCAAATACCTGAACCCAAAGTCAATCAACACAAGGCATGGAGGCTTAGGCGCTTGCTCTTGGGAAGGGAATGCCATGGTCCCATCGTAGTTGCTCTTTATTTGAAACACCAAAGCAGCAGAAAACACTCCCAAGGTGGAGGAAGAAGAAAAGATGGCACTTTGGTGTGCTAATTTATTCATTACAAATAATGCCTTGGGAGTTGCTCTGTGCCAGGCTCCCTGCCATCTTGGTGTTCATAGCCTAGTGGAGCAGAGAGATGCAAAACACACAATGATGTGTGCGAGGACAGTCACAACACAGTGGCAGTTGTCTACCAGGGATGGAGGACTTGCTGATGAAGTTGAGCTTTAGGGACAGGAGGCAGTTAATGGGCAAAATGCTGAGGCAGGCTTCAGAAGGAGTGGGCAGGCATGGTGGAGGGGCCTAAGCCCTGAAAAAGGCTGGTGCAATTGTGAAAATAAATACTAGTTATTATGGGGAGAAACAGAGTCCTTTCCAAGGAAGGCTTTGGCGGAAGGAAGGGCCATATCATATGGAGCTTTTAGACCTTGCTCAGGATTTGAGAATTTATCCTTAAAAACAACAGGAAGTCACTGCAGCCTTGTAAGTGGTGACCAGTCATGCTCAGGATTTTTTTTATAAAGGATCAAAGAGGTCCCCTGGATACTGAAGTCAAGATACAGGAATAAGGAATAACTCATTTAGTCTGTATCTGGTGAACATGTAAACATGCTGGGGTGCATTTGGAGGTCTCTGAACTGGAAGAGTCACTGCAGAGAGTGTGCCCTTTCTGGCTTGCCATTCAGAGAGTGCTGAACTAAGGGCCTACCATCCTCACTGTCCTACACCCAGCAGCATAGCTGCCACTTAGACAGCTAACACTCTCCAAGCCCTCAGAAAGCCCGCAAGGCACCAGCATGCCCCGTTGTCTTAGGGATGGGCACCTGGAGGCTGGTTTGGACTGGAAAACTGGGACCCAGCCACTATTTCTGGGCTTGGCATACATGTTCAAATGGGCAGCAGTGGTCTCCCCAGACCCACACACCAGGCTCATTATGTTCTAAACGCTTTAAGGAATAGCTGCTGTTCAAACTACCTGAGAAAAGTGTTGCAGTCTCTGGTGGGTGGGGGTAGCAATTGGCTTCCCTGAGCTGCTCCTTCAGCCAGACTTAGAATAAAGAGGGTTTTCAGGGCCTGGAGTTTTCCAGCTGCCTGGAAACAGGAAGAGCCCAATCCCAGGGAACAGTAACCCTCACACACACCCTACATAAAGACACGTTGAGCCATTAGCCCTAATTGCCTGTGACTGACACGGGAGTGAAGTCGGCCTTCCAGGCATTTGCTCAGTGGAAAGAAAACAAACAGCTCACGGGGGACACAAGCGGCCATTTTCCCTCCTTTCTGCCAAAACCATTCTGCTCTGTTCCCCCCAAATTATAGCATACAGATTTGAAATTATAAACCAAACAAAGATCTTTCGAGTATTCCTTACCGCATATGAAAGGGAAAAGAAATCTCTGTAGGGAGGAGTTGGACAAAAGCAACTAGTTATTAATCTTTTCGCAAAGTCAAAAATATTCCCTATTCTCTCCAGGTTTGAGGTGCTGAGGACTATTCACAATGCTTTTCATTTGTTCCTCATACTTTATTAAGAAATATGAGTCAAGAAGTGTGCAAATGCTAAGAACACAAGATGTGTGTGGCAAAAATCGCCGATTTCAGATTAAGGATTTTTGTTTCAGCAAATGGGTTTTCAACATGGTTTAAGAGCAATACACTATATTATATATCAAACATCCTTCCCTTTCTTGTATGAATTAGGGGAGCTCAGAGGACCCACAAACCAGCACCAGCACCATCACTGGCCAGACCCCAGGGCTATGGCAACATGGACATTGGTTTCTTCAGTACCAAAGTGACAAAGAGGATGGACATCAGGACCACAGTGGGATCAGCCCTGACTATGACTTGTAGTTACCAAGATAAGAATTCATTTTCCAGTTCAGAACCATTCCCTTTCTTTCTGGCCACTCCATAACTACTCCAAAAATATTCACCAGGATTAACATCTGCCGAAAATACCATTCACTACACCATCTTATTTCCGGGGAAATAGGAACGATTATTATGCACACCTTACCGAGATGGTAAGTCACTGAGCCAATGTCACATGGGAGTAGCGTTGCAGATTCAAACCTAGATCAATTTAATTCCCAGGTCCACATTCCTAATCTCTACTCACTAGTAAAAGTTGAATCTCCTTTTGGCTGACTGGGGCCAGCTTATCATCCAAGGTTTTTAGTATCAGATTTAATTCTGAATCAGAAGGTGTCAAGAACACTAGTAGCCCATGTTAACATCACGTCAGCTACAGGAAAAACGTACAATGAGACTCAGAGCCTAAAGTCCTCCAGAGGCCGCTAACATAAAATTCAAGAGAGAAAAACTATTTTCTAGGCAGGATCTAGGTGAACACCTTCCAACAGTTTCAGGAGGCAAAATGAGCTCCTTGTTCCATTAAAAGCCATGCTCTTTGAATCGAGTTGTTCATTTCTAGTCACAGTATAAGGTAGCATTGATTCAGCTCACAGATGATTTAGATTCTTTTAAGATTTATGTAGAACAAGCAGTTCTTCCACACCTCCCTCACTCCTGTGCATGGCAGCCTCCCCAGAAACTACCAGCCACTAGGTAATAAATAATCACGTTGTTTCTGCCCTGGTGAAGGAGCCTCGGTCTTGGGGGGGTTGGGGGGAGAGTACTGTTCTGGGACAGAGGCTACTCACCCAGAAGGCAAGGCATCAGGGGCCTGGACAGCTGTGGGGGGCTGCTGGGTGCCTGAAGTGCTGGGCACCTCTCCTTCAGCTGGTGTGGTCAGAGCAGGAAGAGAGGCTACGGTGGGGTTTGGGGTCACACTTGTTGCTGCGGCAGGCAGGGATGTCACACCAACAACAGAGGGTTCTTCGGGATCGGTGGCTGCAGTGGGATCGTCATTCACTGAAAATACAGAAATCACAGTTTAGAGATCAACTATAACTTGTGTTGACATTTGCTAAGTTTTTCCCTTAATGGAACAGCCCAGTAGCTACAATGTTATCATGCACGCATCTGGTGACAGCTAAGTTTGACAAAACTGAACTGTGGGAGTTACAGCAAGTCAGTAATGGCCAGCTCAGAGAAAATTGGGATGTGGATCTGAAGTAAGTGACTTTATTATATTTTTAAAACATACTATAGTTCCATGTATTGCAATAAAAGAGTATCAGGAATGATGAGGATAACAGGGAAATGTGTCCATGTTAAAGGGAACAGGGTCAGGTTTATGGGGTCATATGCATTTCTTTAAACTTGTCACTTGTCTGCTAGGCACAAACAGCACCTTCCTTCCAAAAGCTCCATATACACAGAGGCAGAAAATTTTCAATAATGCCCTGTTCTTTTAAAGACTGAAGCTCAAAGAAAGGAGCAAGGATTAACACTCTCAATGAAAAAATGGGGACCTGTCACTAAGGTAGTCATAGAGAGACAGAGTGAAATGCGCTGGTTCCTGAGTCTCCTTAACTTCTCCATTCATTTTTTTTTTTAATCATTTCTTTTTTTTTTAAAGATTTATTTATACAAGTGCCGGGGTACAGGCCAGATGCGCAGGAGGGTGAGAGGATTCACCAGAGACAGAGCAGGGAACAGAACAAGCAGACTGACAAAACACACTACTGAGGGGAGCAGCGGGCGAGACAGGAGAGGTCTGCTGCACCATGTGGGATTCTCGCCAGCCAGCCGGGGTGGAATCCATGCTTCAGAGGCTGCGAACAGCCTCACAGTGCAGCACTCAACTGCCTGTGCCACCTAGGAGGCCCCTCCAGTCATTCTTTTGATGGTAACTCATGTTCACAAGGACCCTAAGGCACTATGATATCCTATCACTCAAAAAGGGATCAAACAAGGCTTCAAAGAATTAATAATTCTTTGAAAACTGATAAATAAGCCCATGCCGAGAATTTTCTACATATGTGATTGCAAATGTGGGCTTTTATACTAGAATTCTATGGGAAATTCCTTAGCATCATTTTACCTCATCTTCCTAATTCACAAATTATTTTCTGCAGTTTGCCTTACAAATGGCAATCCAGGTTATTCCTGAACATTTTAAGTCATTATACTGTTGAACAGATGTACAGGCTAGGAAGATATTTTTTTCTGATTTTTTTTTTTAAATAGAGGCATGTTTTATTTATTTATTTGTTTGTTTGTTTATACAAGCACTGGGTACAGTCAGAAGCGCGGGAGGGTGAGAGAATTCACCAGAGCCAGAGCGGGGAGCAGAGCAGGCAGAAGGACCGAAGTACACTGCTGAGGGGAGCAGCGGGCGGCAGGAGAGGTCTGCGCGCCATGTGGGACCCTCCTCCGGTGGCCGGGGAGCAGCCGGGGATCGAACCGGCGCTGCAGAGGCCGTGGGCAGCTTCGCAACCCAGCGCTCAACCGCTGCGCCACCGGGGAGGCCCTTTTTTTCTGATTTAATCTGGATTCCACTGGCTACTCTCAGTCCCAAAGCCTGACCTCCCCACACAATACAAACTGAGTAACTGGTCATCCTGTTGTGCTTCTCTTTTCCAGTAACAAGACCTCCTATTTCTTTAATGTTTCTAGGCCACTCCCTTCTGACCACCTGTCTGCCCTTTTCTACAGCCTCTCCTAAATAATGTGAGGAACTGAACATACTAAGTCAGATACCATCAGACCTGCAGAGCCAGATTTCCAGTATAAAAGATGTTCGTTAACATTTGCAGAATACCAGGATGTGCAGGCAAAGTACAAAGCATTTTGGGTTACTTCATTTCAGCCTCACATACACGAGTTAGAGACAATGAATAACCTCCCATTTCACAAAGGAGGAAAGTGAGGCTCAAAGAGGTTGACTAGTAAGGTTACTACAGGACTTAATCCACACCCCTGCCATCTGTTTACAGCACTTGAACCCCTACTCACTATGACCTACTTCTCCCTCTCTGTAGCTCCAAGGATGCAAACCAAGATAATGACTCCAAGCAACCACTTAAGCCAACTGGCTAAAATGACATTGGCGATCAGGGGAAATAAAGCTACATGATATGATGCCAGGTTCATTCTTGAAAAAAAAAGAGAGGAGGTAGAACTATCTATGATGAATTCATTTGCTTTCTCTCCAGGACATGAAATACTGACTGACACACAGATTAAATTAGCTATTCAATAAACGGCTACATCTTGTTACTTGATGTCTCCCCAACATAAATGTATTTATGTTCCTTTCTATGTCAGTTGTGTTAGAACACAACAGATGGCAATTCTATTTATGAAAATCTATAAATTTTACTCAATTCCAATAAAAAAGCCATCGTGACTTTTCTGATAGCTAAATAATTTATAAGAACAACTAAATACATAAGAATAGCCATGAAAATTCTCAAGCCTAGTGCTATATGTATATCTAAGTGGGAGCTACTTCTCTAAAATATCAAAACATATTATAAAGCTACAGCAATAAAAACAATATGACACTGGTAAATGAATAGCAGATGTCAAATAGGCAAGGAAATTCAGAAACAGAATTAACTACACATAGGAATTTAGTATGTCACAAAGGTAGCATTTTAAATGACTCCAGAAACAGATAATTTACTTAACAGTGCTGTAACAACTATGGAGTACAATGGGTGGGAGGAGGGGGGAGAGGGCGGTGCGGGAATGGAGTTATATCCCTACCTCACTTCTTGTATCAAAATTAATTCCAGATGGGTCAGAAACTTTGACATTAAAAAAATGAAAGTAAAAAGGAAGTAAAGAAAACAAAGGAGAATATTTTTATAACCTCAAAGTAGAAAAGACTTTTTAATATATCATACAAAATCTAGACATCATAAAAGATTTTAAAAGTTTTTATACAAACTTTGTGCTAGGTTCACTAAAAGGGGGGGGGAAGTCTAATAACTAGAATCAGAAATGAAAGAGAAGTTACAACAGAAACTCAGAAATACAAAAGATCATAAGAGACTACTATAAATATCTTTATGAACAAATTGGAAAATCTGGAAGAAATGGACAAGTTCTTAGAAGCATACAACTTTCCAAGGCTGATTCAAGAAGAAATCAAAAACATGAACAGAGCAATTAACAAGTAAGGAAATTGAAACTTTAATCAAAAGTCTCCCAAAAAATAAAAGCCCAGGGCCAGAAGGTTTTACTAATGAGTTCTACCAAACCTTGAAAGAAGAACTAATACCTAGCCTCAAACTCTTCCAAAAAATTGAGGAAGAGTGAATGCTCCCAAACACATTTTATGAGGTCACTGTTACTCTGTTAACAAAACCAGACAAGAATATCATATAAAAAGAAAACTACAGACCAATATCCCTGATGAACACAGATGGAAAAATCCTCAACAAAATCTTAGCAAACCAAATTCAACAATATGCTAAAAGAATTATACATCATGACCAAGAGGGATTTATTCCAGGGATGCAAGGATGGTTCAACAAATGCAAATCAATCACTATAATTCACCACATCAATAAATGGAAAGATAAAAGAGACCATATCGATAGATACAGAGAAAGTATTTGACAAGATTCAGCATTCACTTAAGATAAAAACACTAAGTATGATGGGGATAGAAGGAACATACCTCAATATAATAAAGGCCATATATGACAAACCCACAGTTAGCAACATATTCAATGGAGAGAAAATGAAAGGTTTTTCTCTAAGATCAGGTAGACAACAGGAACATCCACTTTCACAACTGTTCAATACAGTATTGAAATCCTAGTTAGAGCAATTAGGTAAAAGAGAGAGAGAAAAGGAATCCAAATGAAAAAAAATATTCAACATCACTTATCATCAAGGAAATGTAACTAAACTCAAAATGAAAGAATATCTTACACCAGTAAGAATGATTCATTTCAAAAAACAGAAATAACAAATATTGATGAGGGTCTGAAAAAAAAGAAACCCTTGTTCACTGTTGTTGGGAATGTAGACTGATCTAGCTCTGATGGAAAACAATGTGGAGGTACCTTAAAATATTAAAGATAGTTCTAGCACATGATGCAGCAAGTCCACTCCTAGGTATCTACCCAAAGAATGCAAAATATTAATTTGAAGGGATATATGCACTCTCATTGCAGCACTATTTACAGTAGCCAAGTTATGAAAAGAGTATCAGTGTCCAATGACAGACCAGTGGATTAAGAAAATGTGGTATAGTGGAATACTACTCAGCTACACAAAAGATGTATTCATGCCATTTGCAATAACATGGATGAAACTGGAGGGGATCATGCTAAGTGAAATGAGCCAGAAGGAGAAAGATAAATGCTGGATGACTTCACTCATATGTAGCATAGAGAGAAACAAAACAAAGGGCTTGACAAAACTAAACCAAAATAAATGCTGGACATACAACTGCTAAATTGCGGCTCTTAGAGAAGGTGGGTGGATGGAAGTAGGAACAAAGTGGGGGCGGGGTTCCTATGATCTAGGGTAAAGAAATATGGGTGCTTTGGTGGTGGATATGGTGTGGCAACAAACATCAAGGCATTATAAGCCTATTCCTGTAAATCATAAACAGCACTGTAAACCATGTTACCTCAAGAAGTGGGGAAAAAACTGTTTTAAATTTAAATGGCAACAAAACAAAACAAAAAACCAAAGGCAGAGTGAAAAGAAAAAATAACAAACTGGGAAAAAAATTACTAACTCAAATTACAGAACAATGGCCAATTTCTTTAACAAGAAAAGAAACTCTACAAATGAATAAGAAAAAGACAAAAAGCATGAACCGTTGCTTTACAGTAAAAGAAAGACAAATTTCCCCTAAACATATTAAAAGATGCTCAATCTCTATGAGGCCAGAAATGCGACTTCATACTATAATGAAATGCCATTTTTTAACTTATCAGATTGGCAAAAGTGAAAATATTTCATTATACACTGAGAAGAGTGTAAGAAAAACTGGCATTTTCACATATTGCTGGTAGGAGTAGAAATTGACAGAACCTCTAAGGAGGACAGCTGGGCAATATGAAAACTTTGAAAGCAATCGTTGGGAGGTAAGGGGCAGGGAGAGGGAATGGATTAGGGTGCAGAGAAGAAGGTGGTTGGCTCCATAGATGAAATTAAAATGGTCATGAGTTGGTAACAGTTGAAACTGGGTAATGTGTTCATATAATATTCTTTTTATTTTTGTAGACAGCTAATGATTGGGCACACATGGAGTATGTACTTCCATCAGCAGGCACACAATGTCTGCTGTCTCTCTTTTCTCATGTTAGTAGCCAATGATGACTATTGCCTATTAATTCACTCACTGGGTGGGTATGGCAAAATAGTAATATTCTAGTTCTCTCATACCTATAAAAATAAAATTTCCCAGGCCTCCCTGGTGGTGCAGCGGTTGAGCACTGGGCTGCAAAGCTGCCCGCAGCCTCTGCAGCACCGGTTCAATCCCCGGCCGCCGGAGAGGTTCCCACATGGTACACAGACCTCTCCTGTTGCGACCGCTGCTCCACTCAGCAGTGTACTTCGTCAGTCTACCTGTTCTGCTCCCAGCTCTGGCTCTGGTGAATTCTCTCACCCTCCTGCGCTTCTGTACCCAGTGCTTGCATAAATAAATAAATAAATCTTTTTAAAATAAATAAATATAAAATTTCCCTTATCAACTATTTGGTTATCCCAAGATTCAGTTTATTTAAAAAAAAAAAAAGCAGGAGAAATGCCTAAATCTTTCCTTTTATTTATCAATTTTCAGAACAATGAGTTAATTTCCTTGTATCCTCCAAAAAGAGCACAATAAAATTTTGTCTTATTTAAAGTTCATTATGAAAGTTTGGGGTTATACGTATTTAAGATATTTCTATCTTTTTAAATATCTTTTTTAATGTAACTATTTGGATGAAGTTTTTGTTTGTTGTAATATATTCATTTGCCACACCAACCACTGTTTCAGAATTCTCCTTTTAAAACAAGTTGCAAGATAGTATACCTCCCCCACCAAGTTTTCCCTAATATTACTACCTTACTTAAGTATGGCACATTTGCCAAAGCTAAAAAACTGACATCAGAAACATCAGTACTATTCATTAAACGTCACGCTTTATTTGGATTTCACCAGATTTGCCACTAATGTCCTTTTACTGTTCCAATATCCAACCCAGGATCCTACATTGCCTTTAGCAAGTTCACATTCATTAGCTCATTTATCCTCCCAATAGCCCCACTAAGAAGATAATATTCTTCCCATTTGACTGAAGATAAAACTGAGTCTCACAGAGGTAGTACTCAGAGGGGCCATGAAGCAGAACTAGTACTAAAATCCAGACATCAGTTGGGAGAGGACATGAGGATGGCTACCTAGCTTTCCTGAATGGGGAGAAAGGCTGCTATGAAGGTGGGAGGGTAAATGGGGTAAGTGGGTAAAATGGCAGTTGAAGTAGCTGGTTCCTGCAACGGTGGGTGTTTCGCAAGGTTCCCCTGTGGTGCTGGTTAAACATTCTAACTCTATGAATCAGATATTCATTCAGGATGAAGACATACTCTACTCACAGTTAGCCAAAAAAAAAAAAAAATCAGGAATAGGAAATTCTTTTTCTTAATCCTAGACATGCTGCCAGCACACTGAGCGTTCCAAGATCTTTAGGTGTGTGTGGTGGGGAACAGGCTGGAACACACACACATCTTTTCAGCCCCCACACCAGGCCATGTAGAAGGTGATCGCCAACAATGAAGCTCTTTAAAACTGAAGATCGGCTCGTAACATAGGATGCACAGGAAAGCAGTCAATATCTCTCATCCATGAACACAAGCAATGTACTCCTAATGCAACCTACAGATCACTTGGCTACTCCCTAGTTAGCATGACACAGAGTAGGTCAGGGTTATATAAAGAAAAGCAATTATATTAGATGGGAAAAAAGAAGAAAAACTTCTAGAGGGACAAAGTCACCAGATGTTACCTGATGGGAAAGTTAAATTCCTTCCTGGCCAATATACGATTCACACAATTTCTATTTAAGTTCTGCCACATCGCTAAGAATTCAAAGTCTGAAATTTGTTTTGAAAATGTACAACCTATCAAAGAATATCATGCACAAAAAGCCGAAAGGCAGGACTGGGCCTTCCAGACATTAGAAAAACATACCATAACACATCAAAAATCAAAACCACATGGGACTGGCTCAAAACTGGGAATCAATAAACGGAATGATTAAAGATTCCAAAAATGAATTCTCACTGCACATAACAATGTGAAGAGTGATAAACACTAAGTAAAAACCACAGTGAGAAAAATTATTTCATGTTTCTAGGGTAACAGGGCTCTAATATAGAAGGAAAAGTTCACTTAGACCCTGATTCTCATTATATTTACAGATATATATATTTATATATATGTTTATATATATTATATAGTTCATATATATATTTATATATATATACACACACACCTTTATAAGTCCCATGAAAAAGAAAGGAAACTAGAATGGAGTTTTTCATTCCACCTGAAAAAAGAAAATCTTTGCACTATTGAAGCAAAGGTGAAATTACACATTTTGTTTTTAATACTCAGACACAATTATTTTTTTTAAACTCCTTTTCTACAAAAGTCAGAGAGATAAAGTATAAAACAATGATGTAGAGGAAAACTTATAATCATAAATATCACAGATAAAACATGTACCCAGATACCCACCGATGGCTAATATCATAAAAAATTACAAGTGCTAATGCTCATATCAGCATTATTTACAATAGGTAGGGCACAGACACAGCCTAAACATCCATGGACAGATGACTGTGTCAAGAAGATATGGTATATTCACACCACGGAGTATGATATAACCATAAAAAAGGATGAAATGCAGATATTTTCAACAAAATGGAGGGAAGTTGAGAATTAGGTGCAGTAAAGTTAATCAGAACAATAAAAACAAATAGTGAATAATTTACACAGCAATTTGATAACATGAAACACTTTCAAAAACTAGTAGACATTAAGTGAACATCCTGAGGGCTCTGAGGTTAAGAGGAAGGGGTGGGAAGGGATAAAGAGGTGGTATAAGGGATGGTGAGGGGGAGGGAAACACAGCAAAATAAAAAGGGTTGGCAAGGATATGGAAAAATTTGAACCCTCATTCATTGCTGGTGGGAATAGAAAACAGTATAGCTGCTCTGGAGAAACAGTTCGAGGGTCCCTCAAAAAATTAAACATGGAATTACCATACAACCCATCACCTCCACTCATGGGTATATACTCAAAAGAATTAAAAGCAGGGACTCAAACAGATAGTGGCACACCCATGTGCAACTATTCACAAAAGCCAAAAGGTGGACACACCCAAATGCCTAACAACAAACAGACAGATAAAATGTGTATACATGGGAAAAGTGAAGTAAGTCAGAGACAAAAGCACAAAATATTGCACTAATAACAGGAGGTTCCTGGCATGAGAAAGTTCACAGAGACATAAAGCAGACTAGAGGTTACCAGGGGCTGGGGCTAGGGGATGGAAGAGAAGAGGATGTCACTGCTTAAATGGCAGTTTCAGGCTGAGAAGATGAGAGAGCTGTGGAAATGGATAGCGGTGTAACCGCACAACTTGGTAAATGAACTTAATGCCATTGCATTAAACACTTAAGGATGGCTTAAACTGTATTATAGTATGCTTTATTATGTTAAATTATGATGTGTATATTTTATCACAACTTGAACCAAAACTTGTACCTAGAATACATGAACCTCCAAAATAAAACCTCCAACTCTTCCAAGGGACGAGTAATCCAACACTATGAAAAAAGCCACACAAGGAAAGAAATAATCAGTAACTAATAATTGAAAAGATGCAATGGGGTTAAACAATGAGGTGGTACTTAATACCTGTTAGTAAAATGATAAACCAGTATCAACAAGGAAAACTGCAGGAAAAATTAGCCTCATGTGACACTTGACAAAAAGCTTACATTGCTTTTGAACATACGATTGCTCAGTCCTTCTGGAAAGCAATCTGGTGATAAACACACTTTTAAAACTCATATGCTTTAGTTTCATTTGAAAAAAAGAACTTTATTTTTAAAAAAAGAGTTTCACTGAAAAAGCAAAACTGTGTCCAAAGCTGTTTACATTAGGAATATGTTGTACAACAGGGAAAATACACACAAGAATTGAGGAAGAATTCAATGAATTTCGGCATATTAATTATGAAACAGATGAGGCCACTAAAAAGTAAATAAGAACACATTGATAGCTGGAAGTTGTATAGAAAGTAACTAAATGAAAAAGAACTGTGGATTACATGTTATAATCCACATAATCACTACATAATTATAACTGCATGACATTAATCATGAAAAATCAAAACTAGCCTTGAGAGCTCACTATGTCCCAGGCATTGTGCCAGGTACTCTACATGTTTTATATAATTTATCCCTTGTAACAACTCTATAAAATAAATACTCTTGTACTAGAGTTTTATTAATGAGAAAACGAAAGCCCAGCAAGTCACTGGGCCTGTACGATACACAGAGGATCAGGATCTGACCACAGTCAGTGTGAGTCCCAACCTGTGAATGGAAATCATATTTAAGGGAGGAATGAGAGTCATAACTTTTTTGGGTAAGGTTTTCAATAAAAAATTAGAAAGTAAATCATTGCACACCAGTCTCCACGAAGTGCTGTGCTGTTAGTCTAGTTCTCAATTACACCACATCTAAAAGTTAAAAAAGTTATATTTATATAGACAGGCTGCCATTACCTTTCATTTTGTAAAAATGGATACTCTACAGTTGTGACAACATGAAAAAAAAAAAAAAAAAAAACTGGAACTCAGCTTCATTTTTACCTCAAATGTCTTTTTCATGCTAACTGCAGAGCACAGCCAAAAAGGTTTGCTAAATTAATCTATGCATCTGTGGAAACATTTCCTGGAGGCCCAGCTCACTACCTCCTCTACCTTGGGACTGGTCCTCACGGTTCTACCAGCAGCTCATTAAGGATGGAGATGTCCTCACTCACATCCTCAAGTGCCCTTCTAGTCTTGCTTCTGAAAAAGGGGGGCTCTGTCTACTACCCAAAGGAAAGGCGAGATGTTTCTGCACCCCTGGATAGACAGTGCAGAGTCGATGAAGAATAGGCTGTCTGAGAGGAAAAGTGAACAAGCAGCACAGCAAAAGGAGACATACCAGATGGAGGCCAATGCTTTAGTGTTTCCACAAGCAAAATCCCTCAAAAAAAAAAAAATCCCTCAAATGCAACTACTATCCTTCCCAAGTTGGGCTTTGGGAACAGTTTGGGTATCCAGATATACTACCAGAAACATTTCTAAGTCAGTTTGGGGTTAGCGACACATGGCTTTGTGCAGCACCTGCCTCATCTGCTGAAACATAATGTCCCTGTAGAGGACACTATACAAAGGCGCCTAAAAATAAATACAGGGAAAACAGATCTTTGTAAATGTTCAAGGTGATTCAAAGACATTACCATGTAAAACCAGTTTACCAATAGTTCTTATAAGAAAGCTGAGATGGCTGAAGGAAACCAGCACCACCATAACATAGGTCCCTGAAAAAGAGTGGTCAGTTGTGTGGCTGTGGCCTCTAAGAAATGATTGTTCCCAAAGGCCGGTTCACCTTCCCTATTTGAAAAATGCTGCCTCCTCCCTCTAAAAAGCCACTAATTTTTCTAAGAAAAGTAGGTTCACTGGCACTCATGGAGTTGCACACGTTTTTCTGTCACACAGTCCACAACTGCCACCTTGCTGTCCCCTTCATAGAGATGAAAAACCCAGACAAATTCTGACTGGATGTCACAGCACTTGGATATGTGGCTGGCATGGGTGTGCCAGGCGAGTGGAGGTAGCGACCTCTCATCCACTTCACCTCCAGCAACTCCAAGTCCTCAAGGCTCAGGGAAAATTGGCTGACTCAATTCCTTCAGTCAGGACCCAAACTCCAGGGAGAACTGCCATCACACACACAGTGAGCCTGTCAGGGGCCAAGAGACCCCTTGCTATCATCATTGTCACAGACAATAGTATAACTAAACACCTCAGTTAGTATAACTAAACACCTCAATAGTATAACTAAACACCTTAGAATGGCTCTGCAGCCCTTGTTTGGTACTTCCAGAGAACTGAAAACCCAAACTGATTCTTTCCACTCGATAGTTCTGTCACACAAAGGGCAGTAGCAATGCCTGCACAAGGCTTCTGTGAAAAGTTCTGCAGCTCTGGATTTCTGGTCCTTCATGCCACAGCTCTATGATCACCATTAGCTACAAAATTATTTCACTGTCACTTGACCAATTCAGACAGCTCCATGTCCCTTATATACAGTTTATCAAAGCAAACATCCATGTCCCTCCCCAACAACCCCAAATTAAGACAAATTACCAAGTGATTAGCAGTCACTAGATATTGATAATCAAGAAGTTTAGAAAAACAAAATTTTTTTCCTTTAAAAATCAAACAAAAACTGGGGCCTCCCCTGTTGGCGCAGTGGTTGAGCACTGGGCTGCAAAGCTGCCCGCAGCCTCTGCAGCACCGGTTCCATCCCCGGCTGCCGGTGAGGGTCCCACATGGCGTGCAGACCTCTCCTGCTGCCCGCTGCTCCCCTCAGCAATGTGTTTCATCAGTCTGCCTGTTCTGTTCCCTGCTCTGATGAATCCTCTCACCCTCCCCCCTTCTGACTATACCCAGTGCTTGTATAAATAAATAAATAAATCTTTAAAAAAATAAATAAAAATAAAAATCAACACTGTCCCAAAGAGACAGCATGACAAAAAACAATTTGTTTTGAAATAAGACGTTTGCTGCCCGCTGATGGGGAAGCAGAGTCAAATGCAGCAAAGTTCCATGTTGATGTCGGAGAGCTGGCCATCATCTCTAGAGGGGACAGACACACTCAAGAGAACGACCACAGTGTGTGCCCTAAATTTGCCCTAATCAGCATCCCAACCTGCTCACCAGTGTTGCCATCTTCTCTAACCTCATTCTTAGCAACAATACTTAGTCTTCTTTCCCCAAGTCTGAATTTTGATTTAAATGAAGAAAATAGATCTCTCTGGTAGTGCAAGGGGTTAAGACGCAACCTATGAAGCTATCCACAACCTCTGCAGCACGAGTTTGATCCCCAGCTGGCCAGGGAGCAACCCACATGGAGCAGCAGACCTCTCCTGTCTCTCCTGCTGCTCCCCTCAGCAGTGTCGTTTGGTCAATCTGCCTGTTCTGTTCCCCACTCTGTCTCTGGTGAATCCTCTCACCTCCTGCACCTCTGGCCTGTACCCCAGCTCTTGTATGCATAAATAAATATATATATCTTTAAAATAAATGAATGAATGAATGAATGAATGAATAAAACAAAAGATTTGTCATATGTAAATAATATCTTCTCCCAAATGGAATTCAATGTTGATAAGAAATGAATAGAAAAATCAATACTTTTTATTCTGTGTGAAGGAATATTTCAGAAGAGTGCAAAATGGAGAACGACATTGGCTCTACAGAATATACCAGAGATGAAAGAACATGGGCCCAGGGAAATACAGGTGGACATAAATTCATTTTGGTATTGGATTCTTCTCTCACCCACCCTACATCCTGACATAGCAAGCAAGGTCCTGACTCCAAATGAGAACAAGTTAGAGGCCACGGCATCAGTCCAGGCTGCCATTCTGGGCTTTCACTCACCTGTGCCATTGGCCAAGCCACTATGGCTTGGGTTCTTGATGGGCTGGCGGTGCCGGTTGCTGGTACCTGGGCTTTGCTCGCTGCTTCCTGTGGTTGTTCTGGCTGAACCACCTGAATGTCTGTGAGTCCTGGGGGTTCAAAGTATAAAGCAGACAGATATAAAAAACTGAAAAAATAAGAAATTAATCCCACCTGAGCCACCACATTCCCTCGCTATTTATTTGTAATAAGACGTTCGTTAGCCCCTCTAGTCTTTTACTCAATGGAAGCTGACTCCACACAGAGAGGCCCAGGTAAGCTTTCTTCCTGGTCAAAGCCCAAAAGGCAACTTTGTGCAAACTTTTCCATTTGAAGTAAACAAATTCAGTGAATTGCCCCACATCTGAAATAACTGGCAAAATATCCTGTGCCCATCACACTATTTTTCTTGGGCTCAAATGTAAGAAATAAACAAAATCACTGAACAGGCTACAGATGAAATATTTCTCCTGTTAGGCAAAAAGAGCCCAAAAATTTATCCAAATCCCTTTCTCTAGAACTAGAAAGTTTCTTCCTTGGGAAGAGAAGACAAGTGGCATTAAGCCACCTTGGTCAATGCCTACATTGACATGTTTTATCTAAAAAAGATGACTAAGAGATTCATCCAACTAAATGAGGAATGTGCAGGAAGGGATGTAGATCACAAAGAAGATGGTGGGATCTAGCAGCAGAGAACCTATTTGACATCTGCAGGGAACCTGAGGCAATAGGCAGTAGGCCTTCTCAAGGTCCTCTCATAGCCTGACTTCATTTGCTCAGTGAAAATGTCTAAGCAGCCCTGCCTTTCAGTTCAACTGTTTTGTGACAGGAGATCATTATACTATTTAGTATTACTATTACTTTTCAATAATGAGATGATTTAAATGTTACCCAGCGGAGAATGATCATGTCAACACATGTAGAGAAAACATTTCACTAGACACAGCATCACTTATGATAAAAACTCTTAACAAAATGGGAATGGAGGGAATGCATCTAAACATAATAAAGGCTATATATCACAAATCTACAATCAATCTCAAAAGCAATAATGAAAAACTGCAGGGCTTCCCCGGTGGCGCAGCGGTTGAGCGCTGGGTTGCGAAGCTGCCCGCGGCCTCTGCAGCGCCGGTTCAATCCCCAGCTGCTCCCCGGCCACCAGAGGAGGGTCCCACATGGCGCGCAGATCTCGCCTGCCGCCCGCTGCTCCCCTCAGCAGTGTACTTCGGTCCTTCTGCCTGCTCTGCTCCCGGCTCTGGCTCTGGTGAATTCTCTCACCCTCCCGCACTTCTGACTGTACCCAGTGCATGTATAAACAAAACAAACAAATAAATAAAACATGCCTCTATAAAAAAAAAAATTAAAAAAAAAAATAGAAAAACTGCAAGCTTTTCTTTTAAGATCAGGAGGAACAAGGTAAGGGTGACCACTATCACCACTTTCATTTTACTTTGTATTAGATATCTTAGGCAGAACAATTTCACAACAAGAAATAAAAGGAATTCAAATTTGAAAAGAAAGTATCATTAGTTGCAGAGAATCTGATAATAAATAGAAAACCCAAAGACTATCAAAAAAAAAAAAAAACCTTTTAGAAACAATAAATGAGGGGCCTCCCCAGTGGCGCAGCAGGTTGAGAACTGAGCTGTGAAGCTGTCCACAGCCTCTGCAGCACAGGTTCCATTCCCAGCCAGCCAAGGAAAAGCCCACATGGCATGGCAGACCTCTCCTGCCTTGCCCGCTGCTCCCCTCAGCCCCTCAGCAGCGTCTTCGGTCCGTCTGCCTGTTCTGCTCCCCGCTTTGTCTCTGGTGAATTTTCTCACCCTCCCGCGCCTCTGACCTGTAGCCCAGTTCTTGTATAAATAAATATATCTTAAATAAATAAATCAATAAATGAGCACAGTAAAGTGGCAGGCTACAAAATACACAAAAATCTGTTGCATTTCTACATGCAAATAAGAAGAAAAAGTAATTAAGCAAACAACCTCATTTACAGTCACATCAAAAAGAATTAACATCCAGGAATAAATATAACAAAGAAGGTGAAAGATCTATACAATAAAAACTGTAAAGCACTGTTAACATATACAGAATAAGACAAAAAGAGATGGAGAGATACCCCATGTTTATGGATGGAGAGAATTAATGTAGTCAAAATGACCACATTACAAAAGTAATATACACAGTTTCAATGAAATCTCTATCAAAATTCCAATGGTATCTTTCAAGGAAAAAAACCTTAATATATACATATATACATATATGAAAACACAAAAGACCCCAAATTGCTAAAGCAAGTTTGGAAAAAAGGAAAAATGGAGGCATCACATTACCCAATTTCAAATTATATTATAAAGGAACAGTAATTAGAACAGTCTGGTAGAATAAAAATAGACAATGGAACCAAATCAAGAGTCCAAAAATAAATCCATATGTATACTGACACATTGTAACACTGGAGCCAAGAACACACAATGGAGAAAGGAAAATCTCTTCAGCCAAATGGTGTTGGGAAAACTGGATAGCCACGTGCAGACGGAACTGGGTCACTCTCTACACAAAAGTAAACTCCATACACAAAAGTAAATTCAAATATAGCCAAGGATATAGTTTCTTTTATGGCAGGTGATGCTGAAATGTATCACCTGCCTGCAAATAACAGAACTCAAAGCAGAATTCAAGGCAGCATGCATTCAGGTGGAGGCTTCCCAGGTCAGCCACACTCCTCATTGGGAATATATAGATTCCTATACTAGTCTCCTGAGAGAGGCATGTACCCTCCTATTCTTCGGAAAGTCTTTGTGCCCGCCTCCCCACTCCTAGCCACTCCTGACTCTTCGGGAAAGTCTAGGCATCTGTCTGGTGTTCACCAGGTCTAAGTAACTTATTCAAAACAGTTTCAGGACTTTCCTAAATGTTTACTGCAAGGTAAGGTAAACTGATGATAGTTTCCCAGGCTTCCCAGAAATGTGACTATGCCCTGCAAGACCAGACCTCATGCAGACTAAGGACTCTTCCAACAGATTCTCACCTCAGTCCTTAATCAAATAACTTCCAGCCAGCCTGACTAATGATTTACATATAAAAATACAAGCAATAATAATCTAAGTGAAAAGAAAGGCTCTGAGAAAGCAAGAATAACACCACACTTGAAAAATGGGCAAAGCATATGAAGATAAATCAGAAGGCAAAAATACAATGGCAAAAATACATGTTACCAGTCTCTATGTGATGCACAACCCATATACACAGGTGAATTAGCAAGTCAAAAGGGTTTAACATGGGGGAGAGAGGAAGAGAGAGAGATAGACAGATAGATAGACAGACACCACCCTCTCCTGACAGAGAAACAGAGATACAGAGAAAATCTATACTATGACACCACATGACATGGGAGGTAAGAGTACCATATACAGCAGGTGTGTATGTGTAATCTCATTTTTTTTACAGTGCCTATGTGTAATCTCATTTAACATGGCAATCCTGGAAGAAGCTTACCATTATTGTGCCCATTTTAAAGATAATAAAATACAGAACAGTGCTGTAGAAAGTAAGCAATAGGGCAAAGGCTAAGGACTAAGGACTCCTCCAACAGATTCTCACTTCAGTCCTTAAATCAAATAACTTCCAGCCAGCCTGACTAAAGATTTTCATATAAAAATACAAGCAATAATAATCTAAGTGAAAAGAAAAGCTCTAAGAAAGCATGAATAACACCACATTTGATGATAAATGTGAAGATAAATTCAGTGGCTTAGGGTCAAGAGACCATGCTCTCTGGGTGGAGGTTGGCAAGCCTGGGCTTAAGCTGAATTCTTCATGGACTATACTTCCACTGGTCTTAGCCAATGTGACATTATGACCTCTAGTAGAAAGTTCCCTAGCTGGGGGACTCCACCCCTACTCTTCTAGTGAGACACCCAGGTTCAGTGTATTAGGACAGATCTTCACACAGCAATGCTAGAAAACTCCTAGGCAACTGTGAAGTGTCCCCACAACTGCCTTCTCCAGCACAAGCAAAATGGGCATAAGCCAAAATGTTAACAGTGACTTTCTTTGGGTGTTGGGGAAATGGATGCCTTCAGCATTTCCTGTTTTGCTTATCCAGAAGTTTCTACTTCATTGAGCTTGTACACATTTCAGTAAGGAAAAAAAGCCCACAATTTTTCAAAAAGAAAGAAGATTTTTATTGGGCCAAAATTTCAACAGCATAAAGAAGAAGAAATGTACCAAGCTCTGGTGTCTTTTGTACTATAATACTGCATGGCAGTTAAATACGGAGAGAGAGAGCCCAACTAAGCTGTGGAAATAAAGATTTAATTTGGACTCTCTTTTTCCATCTTATTTTTCCCTGAGCTAATTTCATAAATCAAAACCTGTCAACCACACCTCAGTCAAGAAAAATATTTCAAAGTCCCCACTTCATGGGAAGAAATGTCAGTACTGAGCATTTTACCGCAATTCCTCATCGAAAGCAGAACAAGTACAGACTCGTTCCAAAGGGAAAACAGCCACGGATCCGTGTATATGTGTTGAGGGAAGAGAGTTTGAGAGACAAAATTGGTTAATAGAAGGTTGATTTCAGCCAAGAATCCCCTTAAAAGGGAAAGAAAGCCTCTCTGATCGGGTACTCACAGCCCACAGCAGAGGGCTGGATCCTCAAGGAGCAGTAGGCGTGTGGACAGCACAGAAAATGCGGCATCTGTCCTGTTACCCGCACGGACTCTAAGCAGCTGGGACAATTCCCAATGGTCCAGGTTCCCTGTCCCTCTGCAAAGCAACTGGGCATGACAACAGGGTGGGTCGCCTTCCTCTCCTGGCTCCTCCTTCCCTTCCCCGAAAGGGCATGCGGTCAGAGTTGAGAGAGAATACTTTCAGAAATGTTTAACCACTAATGATAGCAGCTCACCCTGAATAGCAGGCTGGAGCAGAGCCGGGGTTAGCCAGTAAACCAGGGGCAGCTGGGACCACTTTTCATGAATTGCCGCCTCCCTGCCCATGGCCCACCGCCACCCCACTATCTCCCACCACACACACACACACACCACACACCACCCTTCCTCCAGATTCACTCACATACACTACACATACCCCCTTTCCCTAGATTCTCACACACACACACACACACCCTGCCTCCTCCCCCCCAGATTCTCCCCTTGCCCTAAATCTGGAGTTCCCACTTTTTTCCTCTTGTATTACCTTTAAAATAAGACTCTTAGAAGGAAGAGAAAGCCTCACCGTTTGAGGAAAATCTTCTCTTCAGCAGTTTCCTCTCTTGGAGGACTCACTCAACCCTTAAAAGATGGGATTGTGTCGTGATTAAAAGCTGGCCTGGATGCTGAAACCACATACCATAAGCCAAAATAGTACAAAAGTGGGGGTGATGGGTGGAGAAGAGCTGGGCCCCACCACAGACAGCCCTGGCTTCAGCCCTGCCAATGACTTCAACCTTGGCCTGGTCCCGCCACCAATTGGGGAGTTGGAGGGTGGGAGGTTGGGCGAAAGGGAGAGGAGAGATACAGGCCCCATGACCGTCAGAAGAAGGCAGATAGATCATCTGTGCCGGTAGGGCCAAGTCACCTAGGTACACAGATTCAGCTCTCTTTACAGCACATCCACTTGGAATGCTGTTGCGTCCTTTCCTAAGTTCCTCCCTTAGAAACTGAGGCCTCCCTATGAAAGCCAATCAAGGTTGGGACCCTGGGATTCTCTCCGCAATCTGATGCTAGTAAGACCCTCCAGACAGGGCATTCCAGTTTGTTGTTCACAGTGCTGGCCACAGTCCTTCCTTGGCTACATCCTGAGGCCATAGCCTTGGGCGCCTGGCACATCTAGTCTGGCCATTCAGATGCAATTGTTATTTCCTGAGCACTAGACCCTGTTCTTACAACAAAACAAAAAGAATCCCTGACCTCAAGGAGCTTACATTAGTGGCAGGGCAGTGAGTATTAATTCTGCGCAGACACATATTTGCATCACACCTGACAATGCCAGTGTTTCAGAGTCAGCTGGGGGGGGGGGTGGAGGGTGGGGGGTTGGGGGAAGGTCTGGCTGATGACTGGGCCTCATCACCCAGCACAGGCAGCAGTTTATGTGGGGGTAATTAAATGCAACAAAACTTTCTTTGTTTTAAAAAAGGAAGCCAGTTTTACCAAAGATAACGTAAGTGAAAGCAAATGAAGTGATGGAGCACAAGCCAGACCACAAAATTTTTTGCTAAATAAAAAGTGGAATCAAAAATCGGTGGTGGCTCAGTTTTGAGATCCATTAAGTCTAGCATATGCTTTGTGTGGAAAGTGATTTTAAAAAGTGGTTGGTGGCTTTACCAGAATTCAAAACTCTTGCTCTCCAAAAACACTGTCAAGAAAATGAAAACATAATTCATAGACTGGAAAAAAATAATTACCAAACATTTATCTAATAATCAACTTAGATCCAGAATGTATTTTAAAACTGGAGAGGGAGGAGAAGAGGAAAAAACAGCAAAAACTCAGTGATCAGAAGAAAACAATATAAAAGGTAATCAACATTGTAACACACTTTATCAGAGAAGATCTGTAGATGGCAAGTAAGCACATGCAAAGATGTTTGACAGGACTCCCTGGTGGTGCAGGGGTTAAAGACACATCCAAACTACTGCCAGCCACTGCAGCATGAGTTCCATCCCAGGCCGTCCAGGGAGCTACCCACATGGTGGAGCAGACTTCTCCTGTCTCGCAGTGTATTTCACTACATCTGCCTGTTCTGTTCCTCACTCTCTTGGGTGAATCTTCTCACAACGCCCCACCTCTGGCTTACACCCCAGTTCTTGTATGCATAATAAATCTTAAAAAAAAAAAAGATGTTTGACATCACAAAAGCAACTTAAACCATGATGTACTGTTACACACCTATTAGAATAGACAAAGTGAAAAAACAAAACCAAAAAAAAATGTCAAGGAGCCCAACAAAGTACAGCCACTTTGGAAGGCAGTTTCTTACAAAGTTAAACATGCATTTTAGCAGACAAAGCAGAACCCAACTTCTATGGAGTCAGAGAAGTGAAGACAAATGTTAACATAAAACCTGAAGGCAAATGATTGCAGTGATTTTATTACTAACTTCCCAAACTGCAAACAATGCAAAGTCTCTCAAATGGTGAATGAACAGACTATGGTACATCCATACAGTGGAGTATTACTCAGCAAATAAAAGAAACTACTGTTACTTGCAGTAACATCAATGAATCTCAAATTCATTATGCTTACTGAACACAATGTGCAGAGTGCAGGGAGGCCACAGAGTGCACCATTCCATTTTCTTAACATTCAGAAAGAGGCAAATTATAAGGAAAGCATACAGATCGGTGTTTGTCAGCAGCTGGGGGTAAAAGGAAGGGCAGACTCTTCACTCTGAGTTAGATAAAACTTTATCTTGATTATGGTGGTAGTTACCAGACTAAAGGCTTTTGTCAAAACCCACAGAACTGCACATTACAAGGGTGAATGTTATGTACACTACACCTCAACCAACCTAATTTAATCATTTTAGAAAGCAATTTGTGTGTTTCAGCAACTGCAAAAAGTATCCATTCCATTAAAAAAAAAAGTGAGCAAAAGTTTTAAAAGGAAACCAAAAACAAGAGGGCTAATGGGAGTGGGTTTTAAGCACTATTTGGGACTCTGCAAAGAATGTGCAGCAATAAATGTGGGGACTCTTCAAAGGCTGGGGACTTATCTCTTCCAACTGTCAAGAAGTTGTCGGTAACCAGACACCAGGTTCCCAGCATAATTTTCAATCTTGCTAAAAGAGGCCCAGAACAAAAAGGGAAGTTCTTGACCTGGGATTCAGGTTTGTTGATATTTGAGCTCAACTGAAGAGAAGTTTCAGGGTATAACTGGTAGTGAGCTTTTCTCTATTCAAAAAGCGACAACAAAATCCGCTGCAGAAGTTAAAATTACCTAATAAACTTAAAATACCTCATGTTCCCAGCCAGGGAATCGATGTTTGCCTGGGAGGATTAGAGCCCAGAGGGTGGCACCTCCTTGTGCTTAGAGCTGGGCATTGTCTTTTAATAGCAGCATGGAAACAAAACTGAGTGAGGCTGGGCCTGTTTCCAGAAAGACAGAGTTGGGTGGGTGGGGGGCGCAGTTTGAGGGGGGAGAAAGAAAAAAAGGCACTTAAAATAGAAGCGTGGAAGAAGAAAGGGAAGCAGTGGTGGGAAAAGAAACCCTTTCTCCATTCAGAGAGGCATCAATAAGCACACTTACTCTAACCTACGTCCACCTCATTCAAGTATGGACTAGGGAGGAAAAGAAAAAAAAAAAAAAAAAAACAAAAAACAGAGTGGGAGAGAAAAGGGAGAGGTAAGAAGGGAAAGGCACAATTAGAGTTAAAATGAGATCTTTCTAGGCCTTTCCAGGGTAATTTACGCTCCTCTCCATGCCCTGCCTCTAGGCTGCCAGCCTCAGAAATGACAGGAAAGGTAAAAATAAAAATGCTGCCAGGTCCACTCTACCTTACAGAAAGACGAAATGACTTACTTTTGCCCAAACTGCTGGAGTTCAGAGCCTGGTGGCAACTTTATTGGCCTCAAAACTTCATCTTTAGAGAGAATGTGCAATCAATTTTGACTCATCTAGTCTAATTCCAGGTTGGATGTTGGGCTCGACTGAAAAGAAAGCCCCAGCACCCTCTCAAACTTGAGAGAGAGCTCAGGTTCAGAGGGAGGTGTTTGCTGTCCCATTCTACCCCCACTTGAGGCTCCTAAATCTTGGACGGCAGCTCTTGATTCATCTGTCCTGTGGTCTGAGAGGGTCTGACCTGAGTTGCAAGGGCATTTGTGTGACATGACACATCTCAAAGACAGGAAGTCAGCAGGAGTGAGGTAAACTCCAAAGAGTATATTCAAGAGACTGGCCTCAAAATGGCCCTCTAAGGGGCGGAGCAACATGGCGGCGAGGAGACGCTGCGAGTAAGATCTCCCATTAAAAAAAGTTAATAGGGAGGAAAAGCGGCAGGTCCCAATGAGAACTGGAACAGGGAAGATAAACGGACGACTCCAGCAAACTACCTGAAGAAGAAAGTTGCCATAAAAGAGGACCAGAAGGGAGGAAAGCGCAGAACCCTGCTCCCCTCCCCCGCCCACAAAGTCGGCACTCTCCGACCAGCAGAGAGGAGGAAAACAGCAAACTAAAACGACCAACAAGAACAAACTACGCAGCAAGCGGGACTGGGAGTAGAAAGGAACTATTGCAGCCACCACACCCCGTGAACGGGAGCTGCAGAGAATCCTGCAGGATTCGCTGCGGCGGTGAGTGAACGGCTCTGGGCGCCATTAGAGAAGAACAAAGAGACTCTGGAGACGCTCACACAGCCCCGGGCTGCCGGTAAGCTTGTGCGGAAAAGCGGCGCACTTGGCGCGCTTGAAAAGCAAACGTGGATCGGGATCGCGGCTGCCCAGGTCCCCGCGCCTGCGACCTAGGCTTGCGGGGAGACGCGCGCGGAGGCCCTCACTGGGGTGAAAGTCCCTCACTGAGTAAGCAGGAACCAGGCGCCCAGGCACGGGAGCGGGTGCAAAAGGCGCCATTCCCGCGCCACTGAACTGGGCTACAGCCCGTGTCCTGGACCTGAGGGCTTTGAACTGAGACCCGAGGCACGAAATTCGGGGCGCGGGTTCTCCACGACGGTGGGGCACAAGGCAGACACAGCACCCCAAAGCCGTTGAGGTTTACCCTACCATTCCCGCTCTGTTCCCTGTCCCACGGGGTGGGGGGAGGCGAAAAACAGCCCCCCCAAGGACAATAGGAGAGATCTCTGGCGCCACCTAGCGACCAGGAAAAAAAAAGTCACTAACACCCCATAGAACAGGGAAATTTCTTAAGACTGCTTGAAAAGGGCAGAAGGCTCCCGGAGGAAACAGTGGCCAGCTGGGAAGTTAGCCCACGCCAGGCCCCTTCCGACCAGCAGTCTGAGCCCACAGAGGGAACAGGCACCCGGGGCCGGGGCAGACCGGGCGCGCAGAAGAGTGTGCCTGAGACCGGAAGCGCAGGGACTGAGTCCCGCGTCGCCATTTTAGAACAGGGACATTTCTTCAGTAAAGACTGCCTGAAACCAGCAGAAAGCTCCCTCAGAAGCCAGAGATGGCTCCTGGAGGAGCCAGAGGGGAGCGGAGAAGTTCACCCAAGATGCCGGCCAGTCCGAGCAACACAGTGTCCCAATGCATACGACAAATTAGAAAACAGACAGTAGGGAGTAGAAGAACCACACGCAACCTAACAACTCCTCAGGAAAAAAGCACACCACAAAAAGAAAAACACCCTACAGATTACAACGACAGTAACTTGGAAGAACTTCTGAGACTTCCAGAAAGAGAATTTAAAATTGCTGTGATTAAAAAACTGTCAGAAGTAATAAAGGAAAACAATGATATGAGAAAAATAATCAATGATCAGAAGAATGAAGTTGAGTCCGTAAAAAGGGAAGCAAAAGAAACACAGGAGATCAAAGAATTAATGGAGGAACTAAAGAACTCTGGGAAAAGCAATGAAAGCAGAATAGATGAAATGGAAGAACGAATAAGTACTCTTGAAGACACAGAAATAAAAAGAACCAAAACAGAAAAGGAAAGAGAAGTAGAAAGGAAAAAGAACGAAGAAAGACTTCGGGAACTATCTGACTCCATGAGGAAAGGAAATATAAGAGTTATAGGAATTCCAGAAGGAGAGGAGAGAGATGTAGGAACAGAGAAAATATTCCAGGAGATAATTGAAGAGAACTTCCCAAATGTGAAGAAGGAGCTGAAAATTGATATACAAGGGCCTCCCCGGTGGCACAGCGGTTGAGCGCTGGGTTGCGAAGCTGCCCGCGGCCTCTGCGGCGCCGGTTCGATCCCCGGCTGCTCCCCGGCCACCGGAGGAGGATCCCACATGGTGCGCAGACCTCTCCTGCCGCCCGCTGCTCCCCTCAGCAGTGTACTTCGGTCCTTCTGCCTGCTCTGCTCCCTGCTCTGGCTCTGGTGAATTCTCTCACCCTCCCGCGCTTCTGACTGTACCCAGTGCATGTATAAACAAAACAAACAAACAAATATAATAAATAAATAAATAAATAAAACATGCCTCTATAAAAAAAAAAAATTGATATACAAGAACCAAGAAGAACACCAAACTTCCACGACGAAAGGAAAAATACAGCAAGACACATAATAGTAAAGCTCCCAAGAATCCAGGACAAGGAAAAAATAATGAAGCTGCAAGAGGGAAGAAACAGAGAACATTCAAAGGAAAACCAATCAGGCTGACATCGGACTTCTCTGAAGAAACACTACGGGCAAGGAGAGAGTGGAGGGACATAGTCAACAGACTCCAAGAAAACAGATGCCAACCAAGAATACTCTATCCCGCAAAGCTCTCCTTCCTCTATGAAGAAAGAATAAGGACCTTCCCAGACAAACAGAAACTCTGGAATTTCATTAAGACTAAACCCCCACTCCAAAAAATACTACAAGGAATCCTAAAGCCAGAACCTCAGAGGGACGAATAACAACGAAAGAAGGCAAAAAAAAAAAAAGTTATTAAAAGAATAAATAAATAAAATCAAAGGAAAGACAAACACAATGGCAAATACAGATGCTAACATATCAATATTAACTCTAAATGTAAATGGACTAAACTCTTCAATAAAAAGACACAGAGTTGCAGCCTGGATTAAGAAACAAAACCCAACTTTTTGCTGTCTCCAGGAAACACATTTAGCTACAAAAGATAAAAATAGGCTCAAAGTTAAAGGATGGAAAACAATCCTACAAGCAAATGGACCAAAAAAGAAAGCAGGAACAGCCATACTTATATCAGATAAAACAGACTTCAAACTCAAAAAAATAAAAAGAGACCCCAATGGTCATTACATTATGATCAAGGGGACAATACTTCAAGAAGAAATAACACTCATTAACATATACTCACCAAACGAAGGAGCACCAAAATATATCAGACAACTGTTGTCCTCTCTGAAAACAGACATCAGAGAAAACACATACGTAGTGCGAGACTTCAACACACCACTATCAACAATGGATAGATCAACAAGACAAAAAATAAGTAAAGAAACTAAAGCTCTAAATAAGGACCTAGAGCATTTGGGCTTAACAGACATCTATAGAACACTAAACCCCAAACAAAATGGAGTACACATTTTTCTCAAGTGCACACGGATCATTCTCCAGGATCGATCACATACTGGGGCACAAGACAAACATCAACAGATACACCAAGATTGAAATCATACCAACCATCTTTTCTGACCATGAAGGCATCAAACTAGAAATAAACCATAAAAGGAAGGCAAGGAACTTTCCTACCTCATGGAGATTAAAAACCACACTACTGGAAGACCACTGGACTAATGAGGAGATCAAAGAAGAAATTAAAAAATTCTTTGAATTGAATGACAAGGAGGACACCAATATCCTAAATGTATGGGATGCAGCAAAAGCAGTAATAAGAGGAAAATATATAGCAATAGAAGCTCACATCAAGAAACAAGAAAGAACTCAAAGAAACAACCTAATCTCGAAGCTCAAAGATCTAGAAAAAGAACAACAAAAAAACCCCAAAACCAGTAGAAGAAAAGAAATAATAAAAACCAAAGCAGAAATAAATGAAATTGAAACTAAAAATACAATCCAAAAGATCAATGAAACCAAGAGCTGGTTCTTTGAAAAAATCAATAAAATAGACAAACCCCTAGCCAGGCTCACAAAGGAAAAAAGGGAGAAAGCACAGATGAACAGGATCACAAATGAAAGAGAAGAAATCACAACGGACACAGCAGAAATCAAAAGAATAATCAGTAACTACTATGAACAGTTATATGGAAACAAGTTCAAAAATCTAGAGGAGATGGACAAATTCCTACAACTCTACAATCACCCAAAGCTAAATAAAGAAGAAATAGAACACCTAAACAGACCAATTACAATTAGCGAAATTGAAATGGTAATCAAAAACCTCCCCAAAAACAAAAGCCCAGGACCTGATGGATTTACAAATGAATTCTACCAAACATTCAGAGACGAATTAGTGCCTATCCTTCACAAACTCTTCCAAAAAATTGAGAAGGAAGGGACAATACCAAACACGTTCTATGAAGCCAACATTACACTAATACCAAAACCGAACAAGGACAACACAAAAAAGGAAAACTACAGGCCAATCTCCCTAATGAACACTGATGCAAAAATCCTCAGTAAAATTTTAGCTATCAGAATCCAACAATGTATCCATAAGATAATTCACCACAACCAAGTAGGATTCATTCCAGGGACATAAGGATGGTTTAACATCCGAAAATCAATCAATGTTATCCAACACATCAACAAAAAGAAATATAAAAACCATATGATAATATCAATAGATGCTGAGAAAGCTTTCGACAAAGTGCAACACCCATTCATGATAAAAGCCCTTGAAATTCTTGGGATACAAGGAACATACCTCAACATCATAAAGGCCATCTATGACAAGCCAACAGCCAGTATCATTCTCAGTGGTGAAAAGCTGAAAGCAATTCCATTAAGATCTGGAACAAGACAAGGATGTCCACTCTCACCACTGCTTTTCAATATAATACTGGAAGTCCTAGCCAGAGCAATAAGACAAGAGAAAGACATCCAAGGAATCCAAATAGGAAAAGAAGAAGTCAAACTATCACTATTTTCAGATGATATGATAATATACGTAGAGAACCCAAAAACTCCACAGAAAACTAATTCAACTAATCAATCAGTTCAGTAAAGTGGCAGGATACAAAATCAACACGCAAAAGTCAGTAGCCTTCCTATACACAAACAATAAATCTGAAGAAGAAGAAATCAAAAAACCATCCCTTTTATTATTGAAACAAAAAAAAATCAAATATTTGGGAATAAATCTAACAAAAGAGGTAAAGGACCTATACAAAGAAAACTATAAAACACTGTTAAAAGAAATAGAAGAAGACACAAAGAAATGGAAAGACATCCCCTGCTCATGGATTGGAAGAATAAACATTATTAAAATGGCCATCCTACCCAAAGCAATATACAGATTCAATGCTATTCCAATCAAAATTTCAATGTCATTCTTCAAAGAAATAGAACAATTATTGATGAAATTCATATGGAATCACCAAAAACCCCAAATAGCCAAAGCTCTCCTGAAAAAAAAAGAAGGGAATGGAGGCATCACACTCCCAGACTTCAAACTATACTACAAAGCCATAATCATCAAAACTGCATGGTATTGGAACAAGAACAGACATACAGACCAATGGAATCGAATAGAAAATCCAGAAATAAACCCACAGATTTATGGTCAACTAATCTTTGACAAAGGAGCAAAGACTATGCATTGGAGCAAAGAAAGTTTGTTCAATAAATGGTGCTGGGAAAACTGGGTCACTACATGCAAAAGAATGAAGCTTGACCACTACCTCACACCATACACAAAAATCAACTCAAAATGGATTAAAGAACTAGACATAAGACCTGAAACCATAAAATATATAGAAGGAAATATAGGCGAAACACTACGTGATTTGCACATCAAAGACATCTTTACAGACACATCACCCAAAGCAGTGATAGTGAAGGCAAAGATAAACAGCTGGGACTACATCAAATTAAAGAGCTTCTGCACAGCAAAAGAGACAATAACAAAAACAAAGAGAAACGCCACCAACTGGGAGAACATTTTTGCACACAACACTAATGATAAAGGACTGATCACAAAAATCTGCAAAGAGCTGATGAGACTCAGCAACAACAAAGAAAATAATCCAGTTAAAAAATGGGCAGAAGAGCTAAAAAGAAACTTCTCTGAAGAGGAAATGCAAATGGCCAACAGGCATATGAAAAATGTTCAACATCACTTGTCATCAGGGAAATGCAAATCAAAACTACCATGAGATACCATCTTACACCAGTGAGAATGGCACATATTAAAAAAACTAGCAACAACAAATGTTGGCGAGGGTGTGGAGAAAAAGGAACTCTTCTGCACTGTTGGTGGGAGTGCAAACTGGTCCAACCACTATGGAGAGCTGTGTGGAGATTTCTGGACCTACTAAACATAGAGCTTCCATATGATCCAGCAATTCCACTCCTAGGTATCAACCCAAAGGACACAGAAACATCAATTCCAAAGAACACCTGCACCCCTATGTTTATAGCAGCACTGTTTACAATAGCTAAGCTTTGGAAACAACCCAAATGCCCAAAAATAGTTGACTGGATCAAGAAGATGTGGTACATATATACCATGGAATATTACTCAGCATTCAAAAAAGATAAGCACATGCAATTTGCAGCAACATGGATGGCGCTGGAAGGGATCATGCTCAGCGAAATAAGCCAAAAAGAAAAAGAAAAATACCGGATGGTCTCACTCATAGCAGGAATCTAGAAAACTTAAATAAGGGACCAGGAAAATGAATAACTATAAGAAAGTGAAAATCAAAATCAACAAAAAACTATGAAACAGAGACACTTTTTGGGGGGGTGGGGGGCGGGAGGGGAGGGATTGGGATCAGAAAGGGGGGGTTGCAATTGTATGGGGGAATATAAAAATAATATTTATTATTTAAAAATAAATTAATTAATTAATTAATTAAATTAAAAAAAAAAATGGCCCTCTAACCTCTGAGGAAAATTCAGAGCCTGTGCCGATCTACTCGCCTGACACACTCTTCTCTGGACTCTTCACCCAGCTGGCTCCTAATTCAGATCTAGGTCTAAATGTGCCTCTTATAGCCAGCTACAGTAAATCCCCACACACTCTCTTGTACAGCATATTAATCATTCCATGATGGTACTTTTGTTTGTGATTATATATTTGTGTGTTTGTTTAATGTCTCTCTCTAAGAAGGTCCATGAGAGCAGGGAGCTTTGTATAACCAGGAGCTAGCATGTGCATGGCCCCTTAGCAGGCATAAAAAAAAATATATGCTGAGTGAATAAAAGCAAGTTATCACACTCAAAAGGACTCATGGGCCTGGAATCTCAAATATTTCCTATTTTCTTGGCAGTCTGGTTATTCATCACCTCTCCATTTTCTTCCACCTCTTTAAAGAATGGAATCCATGACAAAGGATGTCCTGTAGGACACAGAAGTATCAAGCTACTGTATTCCAGAAAGACTAGCACTAACTGGGAAAACATTTCCTAATATCAGGGTCTAGAAATAAAAATCTTTTCATTAGCCTCATTTTGTGCCCACACACATATGCTGAAATTGCAAGATAAACACCAAATCCAACCAAATTTTTTTTTTTTTTTTTAATTCATTTATTTATTTATTTATTTTTTTTCCTTCCATGCTTTTATTTACTTAACAAATTTTTTTTTTTTTAAATATTAAATTTTATTTTTATATTCCCCATACAATTGCAAACGCCCCATTCTGACCCCAATCCTTCCCCTCCCGCCCCCCCACCCCCAAAAAGTGTCTCTGGTTCATAGTTTTTTTGTTGATTTTGATTTTCACTTTCTTATATTCATTTTCCTGGTCCCTTATTTAAGTTTTCTAGATTCCTGCTATGAGTGAGACTATCCGGTATTTTTCTTTTTCTTTTTGGCTTATTTCGCTGAGCATGATCCCTTCCAGTGCCATCCATGTTGCTGCAAATTGCATGTGTTTATCTTTTTTGAATGCTGAGTAATATTCCATGGTATATATGTACCACATCTTCTTGATCCAGTCATCTATTTTTGGGCATTTGGGTTGTTTCCAAAGCTTAGCTATTGTAAACAGTGCTGCTATAAACATAGGAGTGCAGGTGATCTTTGGAATTGATGTTTCTGTGTCCTTTGGGTAAATACCTAGGAGTGGAATTGCTGGATCATATGGAAGCTCTATGTTTAGTAGGTCCAGAAATCTCCACACAGCTCTCCATAGTGGTTGGACCAGTTTGCACTCCCACCAACAGTGCACAAGAGTTCCTTTTTCTCCACATCCTCGCCAACATTTGTTGTTGCTAGTTTTTTTAATATGTGCCATTCTCACTCAGAGACGAATTAGTGCCTATCCTTCACAAACTCTTCCAAAAAATTGAGAAGGAAGGGACAATACCAAACACGTTCTATGAAGCCAACATTACACTAATACCAAAAACCGAATAAGGACAACACAAAAAAGGAAAACTATAGGCCAATCTCCCTAATGAACACTGATGCAAAAATCCTCAATAAAATTTTAGCTATCAGAATCCAACAATGTATCCATAAGATAATTCACCACGACCAAGTTGGATTCATTCCAGGGGCACAAGGATGGTTTAACATCCGAAAATCAATCAACGTTATCCAACACATCAACAAAAAGAAATATAAAAACCATATGATAATATCAATAGATGCTGAGAAAGCTTTCGACAAAGTGCAACACCCATTCATGATAAAAGCCCTTGAAATTCTTGGGATACAAGGAACATACCTCAACATCAGAAAGGCCATCTATGACAAGCCAACAGCCAGTATCATTCTCAATGGTGAAAAGCTGAAAGCAATTCCATTAAGATCTGGAACAAGACAAGAATGTCCACTCTCACCACTGCTTTTCAATATAATACTGGAAGTCCTAGCCAGAGCAATAAGACAAGAGAAAGACATCCAAGGAATCCAAATAGGAAAAGAAGAAGTCAAACTATCACTATTTGCAGATGATATGATAATATACATAGAGAACTCCAACCAAATTTGATTTCATGGCTGGTGGGGAGGTGATTAAACATGGCAATTAAGAGAGATTCCTTCTGTGGTAGGCAGAATTTCTAAAATGACCCCTCCTCCCAAAGATATCACACCCTAACACCAAAGACCAGTGTCTGAGGAGACACCAACACTGCTGTATTATAGAAGTTGACCTCAAAAAAGGGAGCTTGCCCAAGCTGGCCTGATCCAATTATGTAATCACCTAAAAGTATTCATTTTCTCAGGCAGGTGTCAGAAGTGGAGGGTAGAAGAGAAGATGTGAGAGATTTGAAGCAGGCAGGAGATTTGACACACCCTTGCCTGCTTGTAGATGGAGGAGGCTGCATTAGAACAGATGTCCATAGCCTTAGGAAGCTGAGAGAGGCCCTGGTAGCCAGCAGGGAAATGGTAGCTCAGTTCAACAACCTCAAGCAACTGAATTCAGTCAATGACCTCAGTGAGCCTTGAAGCAAATTCTTCATCACAGTTCCCAGAAAAGCATGGAGTCCTCCCTGCCAGCACCTCACTTTTGGCCTTTGTGAGACCCTTTGTGAGTCTGCATCCTGCGTGCAGACGCTGTACTGTACTTCTAACCTACAGAACTGTGACCTAATAAATAGGGTTGTCTTAAGCCTGAAGTTTGTGGTGATTTGTCATGTAGCAATAGAAAAGCAATGCATCTCCTCAATGCAAATAAACATCAACCTCCACAAGAAAAAATACTGACTTGAAGCAATAGTCTCGGCCCAGTTTCTTGCTGATCACCCCACCTCATTCTAGTTGGAGGAGCATATGCAAGCATTGCATTGCTCTAAATAATTGGTGTTCACCTCAAAGGCACAGCAGTTCAGTGGGATGCTCTTTATGAGATACACTTGTCTAAGATTCGACAATCACCTGGGACTCTGGACAACTAAATATTAGATAGTACAGTGCTTAGAGGTAAGTAATATTCTTTTCTGGTAGGGTTCAGATACATGGACTTGATATATTCTTCTTCTAAACCAGACATATTTATGTGTTGACCCCTCTCTGATTCCACTGTGAACCTTAAAAGCTGCAAGGATTTGAAAAGACTAGTCCATGAAAAGAGTTCAATACAGAACAATCATGAAGAGAAATCAGATGAAACAGGAGAGACTGAGCAGCGGGACCCCACCACGTTCTTGGGTGGTAGGCTAAGCCTTGGAAAGCACAAGCCGGTCCTGATAAAGAGTCTCCCCCCACACCCAGTGCCCCTGAAACCATCCCTTCTTTAGGAGTCGGGGAGCCAAGGAATGTAAACCAGTAGCAAGACCCACCCCAAAGTCCTGGCAAACGAAGAGTAGGAACACAAGATTCTTTCAACTCAACAAATATTTACTGAGCTGCTGCTACGTGCAGCAAAGCACTATTCTAGGCCCTGCTAGGGACACAAAGATGAATACAGTACAGATGCCTCAGACATGGTGTTTGGCTGGGAACCCAGCACCACTGTACCCCTACTCCCAGAAAAAAGGAGATGCAAGAGGAAAAAGTACCAACTCAGGAGTCCCTAATTCATCATTCCTTTCTAAGTGTGAAGCAAAATTTTATGATTTGGTTTAAAATGAAGCCTTTTTATGGTCTCTAAAGGTAAAGCTTTAAAGAAAATGAACAAAGCCAGTTTAGTCCTAATCTCCCCTTTTCCACAAAGTAACAATTACTTGCACACCACATCCTACTTGAGGTTTTCACAAAGTTCATCTTCAAAGCTTTTTGTCATTTTGTCAGTAAGTGACTTTCAAAGGCCATTTGTAAGTACACAAAGCAGCACAGACATGTTATTAAACACTGGGTGAATCCAAACAAACTCTTCAGACAGAGAACCAGGGAAAAAATTCTTGTTCCCTTCACACCATCTACATGCAGAATTTCACACTCCGTCATCACATAGTCTGCAAGCCAAAGACACCCGCAACTCATCAAGACAGAGAAAAAAGGCAGGTCAAATGGGGCTTGCAGTGAAGAGTAAGTTTCAAGATGGGAAACAGAAGGCAGGATGAATAGAAATTAAAAGGCAGGAGGGCGAAAACAATTCCAAAGATAACAAGAATCCCAAGAATCACTAGTGTGGACTAACCGTGACATTTTTAAGGTCAACACTGACATAATGGTATTTTTAAAATCCAGATAAATGTGGTTATGAGCAAGGGTACCTTAAATTATAAGGACCAAAAAAGGTTAAAAGGAAGTGGGAGTACCTACGCCAATGACAAACCTATCAGATCTTCCAAATGTTTTTTCAAGTATTATTTACGTACATTAGAATTCACCCTTTTTAAGGACAGAATTTCATGAAGGTTAACAAACACATGATCATGTCACACCACCACCACCGCACCGCAATCAAGAGCAGAAACTTCCACGGCCCTCAGACATCTCTTGGTTCCCCTTTGCAGACAATTCCTCCCCTCCAGTCCCAGGAAGTTATAGAGAAGCAACCACAGAGGCAGGTCTCTTGCCCACCTGGGACTATGGAAGTGTCTCTCTTTTTCTTTCTCCCTTTCCTAATAAACCTGTCCTTTAAAAAATAAACAAACAAAAAAAGGAATCATGGAGACTGTAACTTTTCGTGTCTGCCTTACTGCTCTTAGCACAGAGCTTTTCAGAGTCACCCATACGGATGCGGGCTGCTCCTTTTTATTGCTCAAACTAAATACATGTCTTAAGAGAAAAAGCACTTAAAAAAAAAAAAAGGAGATCATGAGATAAGGAGAAAAAGTTCAACTCACCCTCTACACATATTTCAAATTTGTACTAGGGAACCTGCAAAAAGACCTTGAAATATATAGAGAAGTTCATAGATATGATCTGGTCCACCAATTACCTCATCATCTCTTCATGTCTTCCCGTCACCTCCTCCACTCCTATAAAGGGGGGTCCCTAAAACCCTTCAACTCCAAAGGCATACTCCCATCTTAATTCCTTTGTAAAGAACAGCAAAAGCTGCTCCTCTGCCCAAATGTTCTTTCCTAGACATCCTCCTGGCTCAATCTTTGCTTTAATGACATCTCTCTTGACTGCATTATTTACTGCATCCTGCTCTTAAGTAATACATTCATGTGATTTTATTTACATGGATCAAATTGATTTTTTAAATAATAAAGCTCAATAAAAACAGAAAAAAGAGGTAAGATCTAGGAGCCCACATTATTATAGAAGCCAAGGCACAGAACATCTCCAGAAAGGACTAGTCCACCAGGTTAAACATGAAGTTAGGCAGGCAGCCCTTTGTGGAGATAATTTTGGTAGAGAGAGAAAGATGTCTGCCAGAATGAAGTGACTGATACATAAACAGAAATGTGGTTGGGAGGCACCCAAGAATATTGAGAACAGTATCTGCCCTGTATGTTCATAATTGAAGGATACAAGATAAGTTTAGGAAACCCTGTGACATATGAAGCATAAGGCCATACAAAATCTGTATTTTAGTTCTATGACTTTTATTGAATCCAGAATGAAAAGCCCAAATATAGAATTGTTTCAGCATTTGAAAAGACTCATCCGATTTGAACTACTGAGAAACGTAACGACTGTCACGTAAGCGTAACGACTGTCACGCAACCAAACGCCAATCTCCACCTCCCTAGACCATGGCACTTTCAAAAGCAGCCACCAAGTGCCAAAAGACTCCAAAAGGAGTACAACCTCATCGTGCCAACCACAGTCACAAACACCATGGCTTCGGTAAGCCCTTTCCACGCCATCCACATCTGTCCAAAGCATTTGCGTCCGTTCTGCTCCGGTCTTTCCATCACCACATACCCAGCTGCCCAGGCTCCCAAAGACTGAAAAGTCATTTCTCCAAGACTCATAGTCTTTTTATTGGCTTCTCTCTAAATTCTTTCCCTTCCAACCCAATTTTCTAGGACTGAGTAGTCCTAGAATCCAGCTACAAGACTTTGTTACGTAGACATATCACACTCTGCCTGCCTGCAACTGTGGTGACCCCTTATAGCGGCCCCAGTGTTCAAAAGATAAATGAAATACTTTGCGCTCTCTCTCTGAAGTTTGGTTTTTATTCTTCCTCCTCTAGATTCACTTTCAGAGGAATGACTCCCCTGGGTCATCCAGTACCACACTGTTTCCCAGAGGCCTAAACACCAATCCCAACCATTATGGGATTATGGTTTACGCACTTATGTCTATGAGTGACATTACAACCCTCCTCATCCTCTGCCCTGTCTCATTTACTCACCTAGCCCTGCTCAATGATCACAGGGTCTAGGCAGCAACCTGTCTCCTCTCCATCCCAATACTGTCCACAACTAATCATTCACCTCCTATCTCAACAGTCCTGTTACTGATCCCTGACTCTAGTCTCAATCTCTACTGCCACACATCACCATTCTCTTCTATTCCACATGCTTCCTTCTCCTGACTCACACTGCAGGGGTTAGAAGATGCTCAGACTCCCCTTGCAGCTAGATTCTAAAAGTGATTTAGGTTATACCATGAGAAGCTCTTGGAGGATATTCGGAAAGAAGCAGAGACCACTCTGCTTGTGAGGTGATGACAGCCAGGGGTTCCAGCAGACTCTAAACCTCATTTGCCTAAACACCAGCTTCAAGTCAAGGCAGTTAGAGGGGTGGCAGCAGCTTCCTGAGATCTGGATTGAAGGTGCAGGGTCGTGACCTTGACACCAAGGATGGGGAGGGGCTCATTTTATATCCTCCTGCTCATCCAATGACTTTCATAACACCTAATTCCCTATATTCAATCCCTTTCTGTTCAAAAATACCTAGAGTAGTTTCTCTTTCCAGTAACAAACCCTAACTTACACCATTTCAAATGGTACCCATCAGATATTTTCCTAAATAATTTACCACAGCTATATCACATCATGCCTTGTTCAAAATCCAATGATTCCCTGCCTCCAAAGAATAAGATCTAAAGTCCTCAGTGCATAAAGATTCTTTGTGAACTAGCCTCACCTTTCTTGTCATCCCCTACAGCAGGAATCAACAGCCTTTCTATAAAGGATCAGGGAGTAGATATGTCAGGCTTTGCAGATCATTTGCTTTCTGTTGCAATTATTTAACTCTGCCATTGTAACATGATGAAATAACCATCAATGATATATAAAATGGTATAGCTGTAATCAAATATGATTTATTTTAATATTCTTTTTTGTGTAGAAAAACCTGGGCGTAAGCCAGAGATGAGGCAGTTAGAGGATTCAGAACAGGCAGATTTACTGAAATACACTGCTAAAAGGAGCAGCGGGCAAGACAGGAGAGGTCTGCGGTGCCATGTGTGGGTAGCTCCCTGACCTGGTATTGAACCCCCAGGCCACGGTGGTGATAGCACTGAGACCCAACCCCTAGGGAGGCCCAAATATGATTTTTATTCTTAAAAAAATAAATAATAAAGGTGGTAAAGAGAGTAAAGAAGACAAGTCACAGGCTGGGAGAACACATTTGCAAAAGATACATCTGATACAGAACTGTTTATCTAAAATATATAGATAACTCGAAGCTCAACAATAAAGGACCAAGTCTGATGAAGGGGCAAAAAGGCCTGAATAAACACCTGACCAAAGAAGAGATACAGATGTCAAGTAAACATATTTAAAGAAGTTCCATATATTTTTTTCAGTAGGAAAAGGCAAATTAAAACAACCTGATACTGTTACACC